>NC_056729.1:1906371447-1906461447 GCF_019279795.1 Protopterus annectens
TGTATGGGAAAGAAATGGCAGGGCAACAGATGCTGACACATTAATCTGTTGTGGTCAGTATAATGGCTAAGCTGGTGAGGGACCTACTGACAGTACTCCAATAAACTGTTCCACATGTATGAACCTGTGGTACTACACAATACTGAGGTGACATGTCTGAAGGCTACCTGTCTGTGACAAGGGGTATGTATGCCAGGTCACACTGTCTGACAACATTGTCCATCACACACTGTTGCATGCATACACACCTGGTAAACATATATATAAAGCTGTACCTTGGCTATAAAATGGTCAGTGTATTTACACTCTGCCATACTTCACATTGGTAATGTCTCCAGGGCCACATCCTGCAGGCACACAGACACCTGGAACACAAACAGAATACAGCATGTATATTCAGTCAATGGTATTAACAGCAATAATGCATCATGGCTAATAAGGTAAATACACCTTTATGTGTACCCATAACAAATTCAAGCAGACAGAACCTTAAACAGTATTACATAGCTACACTGTACTATATTCACCCTGTGCATCAGACCCATACTAGCCTGGCCATGCATCAATGGTATGGATGACAGGGATGTGGCACAGGTATCATCATATGCACAGGGTGTGGTGTGGTGTGGGTTTGCCAGAGGCCTAGGCTGGGCCATATGGTTGACATCCATGTGTGTGTGTGTTTGGAGGGGTATCCTAGAGATGGGCTGTGCAGAGGTGCTGTATGTGTCTGCAGGTGACTTGACTGTGATACGGATGTGTGTGTGTATGTAAGCACACAGTCACGCCATGTGGCTGCCCTACACAGGGATATGTTGGACAGCTGTGGACCGTACATGGCAGGGTGACCAGTTCACAATCTTCAGCCATAAGCACATGAACTGGTCCTGCCAGTGGTCTCACTGACACCACCAGGCCGAAGGCCAGATGGACTACTGCTTCCTGATGGTGACTGCTGTCTGTTGGATCCGTGTCCCTGACGGGACCAGCCAGGACCACATGCCCATGGCCTGCTCCATTGTGATGTGGACAGAAACCCCCTTCAGTAGTACTGGTGTCATTGCAATTATGGGAGTGTAAAGGTGCACAGTCCAGTAGACTCTCAGCTCTTGTTGGTGCTGACCTACATCCATGTGGCCAAAGCCCATCTCCCACCACATGCTCTAGCACAGACATGCCATGGTTGAGGATTGCCAAGGTATCACCCCACTGTCTATTCATAACCTCAGTATTTTGATGTGTGGCCTCAACAAGGTCATGTATGTCACCACATAAACCAGGAAGAGTTGCATCCACCACCCCGAGTATTTGTCTGGTGTTGTGTTCACTACGTGCCTGTGCATCCATGACAGCCCGAAACATGCATCTGGTAACACCTGCTGTGGCACTTGCAACAGTGGCTTGATGAGCAGCAGTCCTCCTCCAAGCACCCCTGTCCATCCGCCTGTGCTGGACTTCACCTGCACTCTGGCTATGGACAGTGTCTACACTCTCACCTTCCATAGTCACCACACTAGCCTGTTTCATGCCACCACCTGCCAACTGTCCATCATCTGTGGCTACTGGGGACAGGGCATGTGCAGGCATTGTGATTGTGTGTGGGGACATTGTGGATGAGTGTGGGATGCCAACCTATGGCATAGATTCAGCCCCTGACAACAACACCTGTGCGTGAATATGACCATCATCGGCAGAGTCTGCAGAGACACTGACATCAGACACTGAGCGGGAGGGACTGCAACCACCATAACCATCTGTGGGGGAAAGACAACATATGTAAATTAATACCTGCACTATACTGTTTGCTGCTACACACACATGCATGCGCACGCACACACACACACACACACACACACACACACACACACACACACACACACACACACAGTTGAGGTGGCAGACAAGCATTACACAGATCTCACAATAGCCAGCTGGTGACATTCAGAACACAGTCAAATCACTACATACATACCCTGGACAGGCCCTCAACATCATGCTTTGCAGCACTTTCTACTTCCTGTTACAACTTATATACACACCTCTGTGATACGTGGGTAGTGTTAGTAGGTGATGGGCCTTGAAGTAGCACACACTGCACCCATGTACACATAAGTGCTGTTCACCTGTATAGCAAAGTGGCAACTCCTACAGAACATACCTGTCAACTGTGCAGAGTGTCACTGAATGCCTACATGTCTGGCTCATATTTCTGGTCTGTTTGTCATAAATCCTGTATTTGTCTGACACATTACTGGGATGATATGAGAACTAGTGTCACTATTTAATGACATATTTTGAGTCTTACACTTCAAAACCTGCAGTACAGGTATGTTACAACAAAACCAGTTACACTAACAACCTTCTAAGCTTACAGTGGACATTGTAAGTGTAGACACCCCTGTTATCATGCCAGATTTGTCTGATATATAACATGAGACCACAGAAATCATGTGATAACATTTTCCAACTTTAATGTTACCTATATCCTGTGCAATCAAATTGAAGAACAAACACATTGGTTAGGGATAACATGTAGAAGTTGAAATATGTACAATAGGCCGGTTGCATGACTGTGCACACCCTTAAACTAATATTTTGTTAAAGCACCTTTTGATTTCATAACAGCAGTCAGTCATCTTTGGAAGGTGTGTATCAGCATCTCACATCTCGACTTAGCAATATTTGTACACTCTTCCTGCACAGGCCTCTTTAAGGCACCCCAGAGATTATCTATTGGATATATGTGTGGACTGCGGCTGGGCCCTTCCAAAACATTGATTGTCTTCTAGTGAAAACATTCTTTTATGTTTTTTTTCATGTATGGTATGGGTCAGTGTTGTGTGGGAAAGTGTAAGTCCTCTCCAGCCACAGCTTTCTAGCAGACATATGATGATTTTGGGCCAGAAGAGATGGGTATTGTGAACTCTTCCTAATCCCCCCTACCTTAGCTACAGGCCCATTTCCAGCTTATGAACAGCAACCCCAAAGCTTGACACTGCCATCACCATGCTTCCCCATGGGGATGGTGTTCTTTTGGTGATGCACATTGTTGTTCTTTTGCCAAACAAGCATTTTGGTATTGTAGCCAAAAAGTGCAACCTTAGTCTCATTACACCATAACACATTTCTCCACATGCTATTGGGGGACCCAATGTATTTTTTTTTTTTTTTTTGAGAAATCCGCCAGACCTGGATGTTGTTCTGTGTGTAAGAAAGCTTCCATCTTCTAAACCTACCGCATAGGCCATACGTGGATAATACGGGAGATTGTTGTCACATGTAATATACAACTGGTACTTGCCAGTGATTCCTACAACTCTGGTAGTGTTGCTATAGGTCTCCTGGTCACCTCCCTGACCAGTTTGGGTCTTGGCCTTTTCCACACATTTGGAGGGATGTCCAGTTATTTACAATGTCACTGTTGCCCCCATATTTCCACCACAATGTGATGACTGTCTTCACTGTGTTCCATGGTATATACAATGCTGTGGAAATGTGTGTGTAACCTTCTCTGGGCTGATACCTTTCACAAATGAGATCCCTTTACTGCTTCGTAAGCTGTATGTGAACTATGGCTGTTGCTTTAGCAGTCAACTGAGTAAATTTAAGATGATCCTGTTAGGAAAGCTGACTGTTATTTGCTGTTAATCAAAGAATCTCTGTAATTAATGGCAGGTGTCTACCCAAGAAGATGTAAAGCTGTAATAATATTGAAAGCTGCTTCAACACAGTATTAGCTTCAGCCTGTGCACACGTATGTATCTAGCTTCTTGTAAGTTTTTTATGTGTCATAATTCTTCCCCTACCAGATTTGTTTTACAATTGGATTGTACAGGTTATAGGTCACATGAAAGGTTAGAAGGGTTTGGAAATGTGTTATTGTGCTCTCATTTTTGTATTTCACAAATACCTGGTATACTAACAGTTGTGTGTACACCATTTATATGCACTGTATAACACTAATTTATAAAATATGTCCCTAGTTCTGGGTCTATGTCCCCCCCATTTTGTCAGTCTTTGACCAGACGTCCTGCAATGACAGGTTGTGAGGTATGCTATAGATATGTAAAATCTCCTGCAAATAGGCCCCTGTGATGACAACTGTGATGCAATGCAGTTAAACCCACCATAAGTGAGCATGCAAATATTGCAAAATAGCTGAGAATAACAGTTGTGTGCATGGTCACATGCATGACCTGAACATTCCTGGGGTACTGGTGAGCCACAACAGGAAAATGCCATACTCACTGGCTTCAGGTTGCTATCCCACATGCAGAACAGAGGTACCTATGTAATTGTGGGGGAGAGGTATTATCAGCAGACTCACATTTGGTATTGGTACAAGATGAATGCTATGTGTCTGCACAAGTACAGTACAAGCTATGATAGTACACAATTTGCTGTCCATTGCCATAGATGTGCACTTGTGTGCATTACTAAACCCCACCCACAAATGCAGTGTGAACTGACATATGCATCTAGATACTCTATTGAAGACAGTATGACTGCTACATGCTTAAAGTGATGTGCACTGTGGCTTTATCTGGATGAACCTCGCCTGTTACCTAGGTGCACCCACTTTCATGACTGGTGTTTCATGTGTTGGCTGTTGTGTGGTGGCTGTCCCAAGGTTGACAAGGAGCTCCTCTGTTAGTGTAAGTGGGGCCTGCATAGCAGGACCCTTACCTGTGGCAGAACGGTCCTTGGCCACGGCAGCAGCCCTTTGCCAGGCACAATGTAGCAGGTCAGTTTGCGCAATGCCTGACCTGATCATATGTGTGGCCATGGTGGCCCAAGGTGTTCACTCTGTGGAGAAGGTAATCACACAGGGCAGTCTGCTTCTGCAGATTTTGTCGGCTCCAGCCAAACAGCACTGCATGGTGCTGTAGTATTGCTTCTGCAATGGCTGCATTTTCCTCAGCACTGTACGCCGGCTGAAGCTGCATGGCACCTAGAAGACATAAACAGAGAAACATATCACAGGACCTCAGACATTGCCCAGAGTTATTTACAGAGTCAGCACATCAATATTGCCTATCATTAGTCACCACTTACAACCCCATAATAACCCTGTCATCTATTAGCACAGTATGAACCTGCATTGCACTCCTGGTCCTGATGTGTCATGTTCCCCCCAATGAGGGCCAGTACATTGCATAAACCACCATTCATCATTCACATTTGTGTAGAGGGATGACAGTAGCCATCTTCCTTGCAGATGGGATGTCAATGGTGCTCAGGCTTTGCTTGCATACAGTGTGTAATGGAGCTGAAAGCATATGCCTGAGTTCATGTAGGATGCAGACAGGAATGTTCTCAGGTCCCATGGAGACTTGCTTTTGTTTACTTTGTTTAGGCGATATGCACCTGCTCCCTGATGATAAGGGGAGGGATGCGGGTGCTGTGCATATCCACCAACACTAATGGTGAGCAAGGAGGTGATGTTTGCCCTAAACCTGTCTGCAGTAGGTTGTCTGTAGCTATGGTTTGTGTGTGTGTCTATGTGGTGTCATTGACCACCATTACAGGGTGGGTTGTGTTGTCGCCTCTGAGATTGCAGACATATGTGAAGATGGTCTTGTGATTGCTTTTGGTTGTATGTGTCCAATTTGTACTCATAGTTAGCCTTACAGTAATCCACCTGGGAACTTATATGCTCATTCAAAGGTTGACTCACTGCCAAGTTGGTACCTGCTCCTACTCTGACCTGTACAGCCAATATAGCAACCAATTATGTGGTTTGTGTTTTGCTGCTGTCCAGCAAAGGGGATTACTCTACTTTGGTGTAGACAGATTTTACAGGTAAGGTATTGCCAAGTCCATACAGCTATGTCAGTGGTTATATGGCTGTTTGTAGTAGGCATGGACCCCATGTCATAACACAGTTGGACACCTGAAATTTCAACATGATAATCATGCTTATTCTAGTATTCATGTCAGTATCAGGGCAATGCAACAACCAGTAGCTGTAGATATCTAACTCTGTTGGATGCACAGAAACTGAGATTACACACATGTACAACATGTACAGCTTATTTACCTGACATTTTGCATCCCATGTCTGTTATCAGGCAGCCAGGTACACCTACTCATATATAGATGTGCACAGGTAATACCTGATATACATTTTTATTCTATATTAGTATGGCACACTGTATTTGCACTCTTGCTGCTCAGTCACTCCTGTCGACCTGTTAGAGCAGGACATCTGGAGGACGCCACACATGCATGTGGGGCGATGGGCCAAAATTGTTGTAACACACTACTTAAGTCATTTGATAGCACACTAGCCTTTACATTCACAGACATACCATGGAGGATGTCCGACGCTCATATGGCAGGAAGAAAGTAGAAAAGCTAGGAGTGTGTTAGTGAGGGTAGGAACTTTTAATGATGGCACTATGACTCATATGGGGACAGAGCTAGATGATACAATGGACAGAAGGAAGGTTGATATATTGTGTGTAAGAGCCCAGATGGAAGTGGCGTAAGGCTCAGTGTATCAGAGTCTGGTCCAATTAGTTCTGTCATGGTGTGGATGGGAGGAGAAATGGTGTAAGGGTTATCCTGAAGGAACAGTAAGTGTCAGATAGAGTGATGTTAATGAAGCTGGACATTGATGGTATAATGATGACTGTTGTTAGTGCATATGTTCCGCTAGTTTTGTGTGCAATGGATGAGACAGAAAAATCTTGAAGTGAGTTGGATGAAGTGGTGATGACTGTACCCAAGGGTGAGAGAGTGGTGATTGGAGTAGCTTTTATGGGCATGTTGGTGGAGGAAATAGAGGGGATGCGGAAGAGATGCGTAGATATGGTGTTAAGCAAAGGAATGCAGAAGGTGAGATGGTGGTGGAGTTTGCAAAAAGGATAGGCATGGCTGTGGTGAATACATATATTAACAAGACAGAGGAGCATAGGGTGACATACAAGCGTGGAGAAAGATGAACACAGGAGGATTATCTCCTATTCAGGAGGACCTGTTTGAAGGAGATTGGAGACTGTAAACTGGTGACAGGGGAAAGTGTAGTTAGGCAGCATAGAATGTTGGTCTGTGTGATGACGTTGTTGATCAAGAAGAGGAGGAGGAGTGTGAGGGCAGCACCCAGGATCAAATGGTGGAAACTGAAAAAGGGTGAATATGAGTTTGAGTTCAGGGAAGAGTTAAGACAGGCAGTGGGTGGCAGTAAAGAGTTACCAAATATCTGGGTAACTACAGCAGAGCTAGTAAGAGAGATAACTAGAAATGTGCTTATTGTGACATCTGGACAGAGGAAGGAGGACAAGGAGACCTGGTGGTGGAATGAGGAAGCACAGGGGAGTATACAGAGAAAGAGGTCGGTGAAGAACTGGGATTGTCAGAGTGATGAAGAAAGTAAACAGGAGTATAAGGAGATGAGGTGCATGGCAAAAAGAGAGGTGGCAAAGGCTAAGGATGAGGCGTATGAAGGGTTTTATGAAAAGTTGGACACTAAAGATGGAGAATAGGACCTGTACCAATTGGCTAGACAGAGGGACCGAGGAAAGATGTGCAGCAGATAAGGATGAAAAAGGATAATGAGGAAAATGTACTCACAAGCGAGCAGAGTGTGATGAGCAGATGGACAGAATACTTTGAGGGGCTGTTGAATGAAGAGAATGGGAGAGAGAGTAGGTTGGGTGATGTGGCTATGGTGAATCAGGAAGTGCAACAGATTAGCAAATAGGAAGTAAGGATAGCTATGAATAGGATTAAGAATGGAAAGGCTGTTGGTCCAGATGACATACTTGTGGAAGCATGGAGGTGTTTAGGAGGCATGGCAGTGGTCCTTTTAACAAGATTGTGTAATGTAATCTTGGAAAGTGAGAGGATGTGTGAGGGGTGGAGAAAAAGTGTTTGATTACTGATTATAAGAATAAGGGTAATGTGTGGAGCTGTAGAGAGATAACGTTGATCAGTCACAGCATGCAGTTATGGGAAAGAGTAGTGGAAGCTAGGTTAATAAAGGAGGTGAGGATTAGTGATCAGAAGTATGGTTTCATGCCAGGAAAGAGCAGCACAGATGTGATGTTTGCTCTGAGAGTGTTGATGGAGAGGTACAGAGAAGGTCGGAAGGAGTTGCATTGTGTCTTTGTGGACTTAGAGAAAGCATATGACAGGATGCCTAGAGAAGAGTTGTGGTATTGTATGAGGAAGTCATGAATGGTGAAAGAATCTGTAAGAGTGCTACAGGATACGTACAAGGATAGTATGGCAGTGGTGAGTTCTGTGGTGGGAGTGACAGGTGTGTTTGGAGGTGGGATTACATCAGGGTTCAACTCTGAGCCCTTTCTTATTTGCAGTGGTGATGGACAGGTTGACAGACAAGATCAGACAGGAGTCCTTGTTGACTGTGATGTTTGCAGATGACATTGTGATCTGTAGTGAGAGTAGGGGACAGGTTGAGAAGACCCTGGAGAGGTGGAGATATGCTCTATAGAGGGGAGGAATGATGGTCAGCAGTACTAAGATAAGAATATATGTGTGTGAATGGAAAGGAGGATAAAGGAATGGTGAGGATGTAGGGAGTACAGTTTGCAAAGGTGGATGATTTAAATACTTGAGATCAGCAGGTCAGAGTAATGACGCATGTGGGGGAGAGATAAAGAAGACAGTATAGGCAGGAAGTGGAGGGTGGCGAAGAGTGCCAGGAGTGGTTTGTGACAGATGGATACCATTAAGAGTGAGAGGGAAGGTCTACAAGATGGTAGTGAGACCACCTATGTTATATGGGTTGGAGACAGTGACTTTGAGAAAAAGTCAGGAGTCAGAGCTGGACGTGGCAGAGTTAAAGATGTTAACATTTGCACTGGGTGTGACAAGGGTGGACATGATTAGGGATATGTATATTAGAGGGTCTGCCCAGGTTGGATGGTTTGGAGACCAAGCCAGAGAGTAGTGGGATTATGTTGGTTTGGACATGTGCTGACGAGGGATGCTAAATATATTGGGAAAAGGATGGTAAGGATGAAGCTGCCAGGTAAGAGGAAAAAAGAAAGGCCTAAGATAATGTGTATGGATGTGGTCATAGAGGACATGCAGGTGGCTGGTGTGACAGAGCAAGATGCAGAGAACAGGAGGAAATGGAGACAGATGATCCGCTGTGGTGATCCCTAACAGGAACAGCCAAAGGAAAGGGAAGGAGATGTTGTAATGTCCGTCTTCACAGGTTGCCAGTGATTTGCCAGACATAACACAACTCTATGAGTACATGACTACAAATATGAGGCACACATATGGTCAGTGTGCATAGCACTGGACAGTTGAATGGTATGAGCTCAGTATGTCACATGCAGTTCAACACACACACATCTGCAACAGTATTTCACTATGCAAATACCATGTATAGGTCTCTCACATTTCTGTGACAGACATGTATATCATAGTTGTATTCACAGTTAACATATGGATATCTACGACATCCCAGTAGCTGGTCTAGCAGTGTCACAGTCAGTATTGCTCAACACACACTCCAGTAGTAGTCATGTGAGCCATCCTTTCCTGGGGTGACTCAGGGGCCTGAGCTGTGGTCTTTGTTACTGCAAGCAGACCAAGTTGCTATGGTCATAGGTTCTAATAAGCAATATATCAGTACAGCAAGTCGTGTTGAGACATATTTGTTGAACTTCCTATTCCCCATTATTACATACCCCCTACTGCATTCTAGTACATGCTTACTTGTATGACATACCTTTTTTTTTTCCAAGTATGGCTGGTTTTATTCCACTATGTGTAGCTTGGTTTCTTGGTGTCTCTCTCTATCTCTCTGTCTCTCTCTCTCTCTCTCTCTCTCTCTCTCTCCCCCAGATGAAGGGTATACATCTGTTTTGCATAGGCAGCAGGTTGCCTTTTGTAGATAATGCTCATGAGCAGCTGATGGCCTGTGCACAAATTGGTGTCCCCCACTTGCTAATTGCATGCAGAACAACTGTGGTGTTATTCTTAAAGTCAGTGGCATGGCAAAACACGCCTATAATTGAGTACTTCATGTGGGCACTGGCCCTTTTCCTTGCTTGTGAGGAGGACTCCATGGAGATGTGTGAACAACAGCATCACAGAGGGTAGTTGGAAATACATCTTACAATGAAAACTGTGGAGACAGCCCAACAAACTGGGAGAGAATGTTCCAGACATATGGACAGAATGTAAGTATTGCTATTATACAGTTGAATTAATTCTAGTTTAACAGGGTTTGTGTAGACATGGCTTTTCTGCATGATTTTAAGTCTGACAATGTTATGTGGTTGACATAACTCTCAAATGTAGGGCTATCCACAGAATGGCCAGATTTTGGACTCTCCTGTTTGGTGTGTTCCTCAGACATACTGTGTCTTTGGAAAATCAGTAGCATACAGTGGGGATTGCAGTCAGAAAATTGTATCATCCAATTATATTTCTGGCTTCACATCCCTCAGAAAAGATATGTTACACAAACCCTGTTACACCAGCAACTGTCTCAGTTTATAACAGCAATATTTCACATATGCACCTGTTTTTGGGCCTGTCTACAAGTATGTCAGGCTTTGTCCAGATGTCATGCAGTAAGAGGGTGATGGGTAGGGTACATCTTTAATTAGTGCCTTCATTCCTGATACATTCCTAGTGATGTATCAGACTGCCAGGCATGTTATGTGTAAGAGGCCTTATATATGAGGACAAAGCCTGGATATTCTGTGGGACTCTGAACAGTTGAGAAGGCTGTGTATTTCTGGTGATTTTTGACAGACTGTCAGGATTGTGTAGCAGTGTATGTAGTGTGTCAGTGTTATTTGGCTTGTGTAGGGAGGAGGGTATGTGTTTTGGCTCTTTTTCTATCTGCCTGTGTATGCTGCTCCAGTTTCTGGTGGTCTATCAGCTGTATATGTTTGTAGGGGCAGACCGTCCCATACCACTGTCAGGCATCATACTACACTGTGAATTTGGCCAGTATATGTAGAGGTAGTGTGTGAGTGGCAAACATGTTGAGATGTTTTTGTTCACACAGTCCTTATACTGTACTGTTCCTTTGGCTTACTGGTATGTCACTGTGACTGTGATGGAATTGGTTGTGGGTATGCACTTTCACACTGGTGTCTCTTTCTCAGTGCTGTTAAATCCCTGTAGTGCCTGATATATTTTCCAATACATGTGTAATTCCCTACAGCGGATTTGGGTTAGTGTTGTGTCAGTCTGACTGTAGTTTGGACTGTGCTTGGTGACATGCTTGGCAGCTGAATGTAGTTACCCTAATGTGATGTTATATCCAGATATTTGTAGGATGTACTGTTGCCTGGCCACCATAAGTGTTGTGTATTTCTGACACATCAGTGGGATGATGTGAGGATTTCAGTCACTAACTAGTGAGAAGTAACTAGACTTGTGCTATTTCAATCAACATATGTTAGGACAGACATGAGGGTGTTAATGCAGCAACTGTCAGCTTATCTATAACAGTATTTCAGATTTGGCCCTGTTTTCATGGCTTTTTCCCCCCACTTTGTCAGGCTTGGTCCATATTCATTGCTCTAAGTGGTCTTGAGCCTACCTCTCGACTGGCCAGATTGTTACAGAATGTCCAGGTTTATTTCTCATATTTCTGGTCTGTTCCACAGATTCATTATTTTTATATCCCTGGTAAATCACTATGATGGTCTGAGGATTTCTGAAAATAAATGATGACATACATTTTAGTTTCAAAACTCACAACCTTTAGAACATGTATGCTGAAACAAACCCTGTCACTCTGGCAACATTCTACATTTATAAGAGCAATGTTTACAATATATGTCTCTAGTTTTGGCCCATTGTCCACCCATTTGGACAGTCTTTGGCCAGATTTCTTGTACTAAGAGGTTAAGAGGTATGGTTCTGAGATACGACTCCACTATATGTTATGTGCATATATACATATATATATATATATATATATATATATATATATATATATATATATATATATATATATATATATATATATATATATATATATATATATATATATATATATATATATATATATATATATATATGTATATATATATATATATATATATAGATATAGATATATATATATATATATATATATATATATATATATGGTTTACTATCAAAAATTCGAAAATATCAAAAAAAGTGTACGGAACTTTGAATTTTAACATCGGAAATGAACATTTCCGTATGCACCTAATGTCAGAAACAGCTGTTAATTGTTGAAAATGTGGCTCACGACATTTTTGACAATTAATAGCACTCCCACCCTTCCCTTAACACCCTACCTAACTAGCCTACACTCACATCTGCACCCCCACCACCCCAACTTAATATTCCAACTCCGAGATCGCACTACAGTGAGGAAAAGGATGTATTTCCCTAACCGCACTGTACCTCGATCCCCTTACATGAGCGAACGTTATAATTGCAAATGCACAGTCCATTCGCAATGATAACGTTAAACTCTTCCGAACTATGAAGTATTCGAACATATGTTGTTCGAATATTTATATATATATATATATATATATATATATATATATATATATATATATATATATATATATATATGTGTGTGTGTATATATGCATCTCCATACATATATATACACATCTAGATGTATAAATACAAAACCTGACTGATTCTACAGAATCTTTTCCCTACTGTTGAATGACTCTATTGCATGATATGTTTGAAAAAGCATCAGCAATTATTACAACTCAAATGGTGTAGTGGTACATTTCTCTGAGTATGGTGTACTGGGCCCTGTGTTCGAGACTTAGCCAGGTTGATTGTTTTGTTGCTAGGCAGAACACTTGCTGATGGAAACATAGTGATTAAAGCTGTTTTAAACAGTTTTAAGCGGGTTTGCATGACTCAAAGCGATGCCATCACATGGCTAAACGTACATATGCTTAATCTGTGTTGGCTTCACTTAGCATTGTGCATACTCGCTTACTCACGCTTACTCATGCTTACACCTGCACTAATTTCTTTAAAAGAAGAGAAAAAAAGGGTGATAGAAAAGTGGTGAAAAAGGGGCACTCAGAGGGAAAAACAATATGAACGATAACTATGGATGTGCAGGACGGGTGTAGGGAAGGTCCATTTCTTATACTTCAATAGCTGTGCATTTGTACAGAATTTGGATGTGAATTTGGATACTCAAACGACAGAGAGAGGATTGAGGACAACAGAAATGTGTTGTCTAGCCATTTGGACCAGATTACATGTGTCCAGTGGACACGTGTGCAAAATGGACAGCTATGTATGGGGCAACATTTTTTGGCAGACAGATGCCCTTTTCTGTTTTTTAAGGTGAGAGTGGGATGTTGGGGAAGGATTGTAGGTATGTCTGGGGAGGTAGGTTGTGTAGGGAGACAGACAAGACAGACAAGACAGCATACAGGGGCGGTATATAACACGTGAGGGGGGGTAAATACATTTGATGGGGAGGGTGGTTGGGAATCCGAAGCCCATGGGCCTCCATATGGTTACACCGGGACTGAGATCCCCACCTATGGGTGGTCACCACTGCACCTTCACGGCCTCAAAGGTGGCTCTGCTGGGGGCCGGACAGGAAGGGTGGCCTGCACCTTGAGGTGTGCCTTGTGGCCCTCAGTCTGGCGCAGTTAATCTCCAATCTCAGATCTAAGGGTGTTGCCACCAATCCCCGGACCTGAGGCAGGTGACAGCCTCCTGTTCATGCCCACTCCCAGGGGGGAACATCCCCTGAGGTGTTTCCACCCGAAGGTGGTGCAGGACCAGCAGAAGAAACAGATCTGGGTTGAGTCCCAGACGTGCTGTGGCCTGGTGTCGTGTCCGTATAAGTTGAACAGCAGCATGCCTTCCCAGATTTGCTATGGTTTTGAGGTTTTACAAATTATGTTGGTTAGTCATGAACAATACATTTCAAGATTCGTTATAACAGCATGCGTGGGTGTTTCAATTAACCCCATAAAACAGATTTTGAACAGTTGCATAGCAAACAGAACATATGCAGGAATAGAACAACAGTATGCATCATAACAGCATGCCAGTAACACTGACGGCAACAGGCCCTCAACGATGGTATTTGAACAAGGTATGTTAACATGCAAGCAATCAAATATAAGAATGATAATATAACACAAGTCCCAACATTAGGTTTGGAGTAAAAAATACCCATAATATATGAATCATTGTATTGATCCAGATAAGGGGTGGGGGGTGGGGGGCAGACAAAAAGTCCATTAATACCTGTTTGTGCTTCTGTTTTCCACAACAGTACTGCTCAATACTCTGTGGGCCCTCTATGGCCCATAGCTTCTGTAGCACAAACATACCTATTAAACTGTCAGCCTGGAATGGTATTTTGCAAACTGTGACAACTCTGGGTAAATGATTAGAGGGGATTTGTACATGTCAGCGGTACATATCTGGCACAGGAGGGGTACCCTGGCCTGCTGTTATGTGTGTGTGCTACTGACATACGTCAGCTGGTTTCCTGTCTGTATCCAGGATTATTTGCAGCAGTGACCACTAGCCGTGACAGCATGACACTTGGGAGAAATGTATCGGGAATATACCTCTCAACCTCTTAGACCATAACATCTGGACAAAGCCATAAATGAGAGTGGGACATAGTGCCATAAATATGGACAATTTTTAGATATTGCTCTTACAAACTTAGATGATTGATAGCATAACAGGTTTTGCATTTGCATGGCTTTTTTGATGGATATGACATTTGACACTTTTATGTCTATCATTATTTTCTATCTTCAGTCTATAATGATTTGTCACTGATTTGTCATGGCACCACTACCTTATGTAAAATGCACCAAAACTCTGTGACAACTATCTGAACATTCAGTGAATATCTGTACAGTTGAGAGGTATGATTTGGGACGAGTGCATATTGTTTGTACCTATCATGCTGTCATTTGCAGGCATGTGGTATGACAATTGAACAGTTGTACACAGTTTATTAGTATACCCTTCATACAGCTACTAGCAACATTTCCTTACCTGTAAAACCCATGGGGAAAATTTAGGTTAACACAACCTGACTGTTTTTACATTTATTCCTGATTCCTTGTATGTGGATTTGCACACATCTTAGTACCACTCCCTGGACTCAAACCATGTCTGGGTGTGCAAAATTAAGAACTAAGCTATTACTCATCACGATGAGCTACTTGAGAACTGCTGTTCCTTGTTTGCCTGGTTTCGGCCTAATAGTTTCTTGGTTAGACAGCCTGAACCTGAAATTCTGTGATTCATGCATGACAGATAATTATTGTATGATGCATTAATCCTTTGCGTTACTACAATCTGGAAAGCAAAGGTTAACACAAAGTAATGCTGCATGGAACACAGTTTTATACTTTACACATTACTATTCAGGGTTCAGAGATTAGTGCAGTATATATGTCTACAGCAACTTACCAGAATAAACACAACAGTTTTTTGTAAAGGGTCTTTATTTCACATCAATATTAGTCAGTCAAACTTGTATATTTATTCAGTTCACACAGTAACAGTATACATACTAACAGTATGCATTGTACTCCTTCTTAGCTATTTGGATTAGATACTGCAAAATAGATTTGTACTCACCAGCCTGTCGGTGCAGCTTCAGCAGTCTGTAAACTACTTGATAGTGATACTTACACACTACTGGAGCATTCTGTTCCCATCTATCTTGGATCCACTGGTCCAAGAGATCCCTCTTTCTCTGCTTTAGGTTGGCATATTGGTGTCGTTTCTGCTCACCAGTCCGAGGGATGCCAATAGCACTGGTGAGGTCAAGTGTGAGATGGTCCCAGGCCTCCGCTTTGTATTGGGAGACCTAGTACTGGGCCTGCAGTAGTCTCTCTTCATGATTTTTTACTAGGAGTCCAGCCATGACCCTGGACTCCTGAATGCACCAGCGTTGAGCCCAAAAATGCATTCCCTCTCCAACACAAACCATTGTATCTGCACAGATGGACTATAAAATATTATGGCTGTATTCCCACCTGCCCCATTTAAATAGTGTGATATTTCCACCCTTTGCTGTCATTGGACCATTTTGAAAAGGTTAAGCTCCTATAAGCAGTGTGCAAATCTGCTGAACCAGTTTTAACACTGCTTAAAGGAGAAGTTGTTGAGCATTGTTTGACTGTTGGCAAATCCACTTAGCTGAGTTACCTGTTAGCAATCACATCTTAGCAATGGTTACATTTGCTAAGCATAGCTGAGCATTGCTAACCACTGCTCACTTTTAATTTTTTAAATATATCAGAGGACTGGTTTCCTTTATTAAGTGTATATCATATATTTTACATGTCATCCCTCTATGTGCTTTCCTTACATTCGCAAGAGGTGTGACTATACTGTATGAGGCACTTGTGTGTACATGGCTGGTTTCACGTTATATGCCCTCGCACTTACATTGTACACCAGCTACACAACCCTGGTTGACAAAAAACAGTTGCTAAATAATTTACGTTTACAAAAATAATTTTAACACTACACCTGTCTTGGTACTCAAGCCATAAACACCTGCATGTAAGTCCAGGACTCCAACCACTACACTATCTTGGCTTGGAAATTTCACCTATTTATTTGTATTTATCTCCTATGGAATGTTTAAGCTATTGTAGGTGGTGGGTCGTAACGCGCACACCTGCTTAACTACGGTTAAACATTCCTTACCCTAGAAAAAAATATAATATTATTATTATAATATTATGTTATATAAGTGAGTTTTGTGGTGTTCTGACAAGTCATTAAGGACTGCAGTTGGGAAATAATGGCATTCATTTGGCTTTCAGGCTTCTATCCTTCAGGGACTCCTGCTAATAAAGATCCTGTTTTCTATCAACTTTCTAGGTGTGTGAGGGCAATTTTTTAGAGGTGCCCCTATTTTTTTGCTTTTTCCTCCCATTATTTGTGCCTTTGTCCACATGGACTGCTGTCAGGGAATATTGGCATACATTTGCTTTCAGCCTCTATTCTTCGGTGATTCATGCTAATGCGTGACTTGTTTTCTATCAACTTTCTAAGTTTGTGGGGCAATATATATGTTGTGTCTCCTTTGAGGGATTTATCCCCCATTACTTGTGCTGTTGCACACATCTCCTGCTTTAGCAGGTTGTGGAGGTGTTGTACAGCACTTTTACAATCCAGGGGTGTGTCACAGAAACTGTCACACACCCCCTGCACTGCTTTCCTAATGCCATGTTTATTTCAGTGTCCGTGGGCACTGAAATAGTCATTTATTTAATTTCAGTCTTCGCGGACACTGAAATACTGGCATAATATTGGAGTAATTCTCTAATATTATGCCAGATCCTATTAGAAAGTGCCATACTGCACTTTCTGAGTGCAGGAGGCATGTTCAATGTCCATGCACTACTTGAACACGTCCCTGCACTCATTCACGGTTCATGTCTGTATAAGTTGAACAGCAGCATGCCTTCATAAATATGCAAGGTAAGCTGCTGTGCTATACGGATACGAACAACTCCGTGTAAGAATAGTGGTATTCTTGCATGGAGTTTATTGAATCCCAGGGAAGGAATAATACAAGTTTTATTTATTTGTTTTTCTAAGGTAAGGTGCAGGGGTAGCATGGATTAGTAAGGTGGTGTGGGGTGGAGTTGGGGAGTTTGGATATGATTTCTTCCATGCCACTGCACTCTCCCTCTTTAAACATCCCCTACTTCCCATATCTTAATCTACTTTCTGCCCTTAACTCACTCTTCTCACTAACTCTCTCTAATCTTCCTTGATTACTCTTTCTACTGTCCTCTAAAACCTATTAAGCAAATAGCCTCAGAGAAACATTCGATTGTAATTGTCTTGCAACTTCATTATGATAAAACTGGGTTTTATAACCACTTGCCCCAAAAAATATATTAATCTTAATGACATATTTCCTTTTATACATCTTGAAAGAGTTTTACTATACTCATACCTCCCAATAATACTGAATTGCTAGTTTTTTACTGAGTTTTTGGGGTCCAAATGAAGGGGTGCCACTATTCCCGAGTGGCACCCCTTCATTTTCAATTGTTTTCTTTTTTTTTTATTTTTTCAAATATATTGCACTGTTGGAGCTGACATCATCATGTGTGGGATGAGGTCAGCTCTGTCAAGGCTACCAGACAGTCAGAATTGAGCTCAAGGAGCTGATGTCATGCAACATAATTTCCAGGTGGTCTGGCTGCAAATGCGAGCAGGAATGGATAATGGATTATTGGCAGGGCTACAAATGTGAGTGGAAACAGATAATGGATTAACGGCAGCAGCACTCATTTTGTTCGGGAAAATCAAGACTCAAGTAAGTAAATAAATGGTGAACGGGAATGGATAATGGATTAATGGCAGCAGCACTCATTTTGTTCAGGGGAATCAAGACTCAAGTAAGAAAATGAATGGTGGGTGGGCGGGTGTGTGTGTGTGTGTGTGTGTGTGTGTGTGTGTGTGTGTGTGTGTGTGTGTGTGAAAATGCCCCCATGTAATACACCTGGTGACGAGAGGTATTCATGCTCATCTTCAGTACAGGGTAAAAAGAGCCTAAAGTCCCTCGCCACCACCATTTCTGAACTTTGACCAGATTTTTTGTGCTAAGAGTTGAGAGCTATGGTGAGAAGTGAGAACAAAATTTGTATTACCCCATTATTGGCTTTGTTGTTTGTTCAGGTTTTTTGTGCTAAGAGTAGAGAGCTACGGTGTGTGAGAAGTGAGAACTGAATTTGTATCCCCCTCCATTATTGGTTTTGTCTAGTTTTTATGTGCTAAGAGGTTGAGAGCTATGGTGAGAAGTGAGAACTGAATTCACTAAATGATAGCCATTAAGTTTCAGTCTTCCTATTTTTTAGGAAACTGCTGATTTGGCATAGTAGTATGTTGCTTTGATCCTAGTGTATAGGGTCCTGGGTTCAAGATTTGCCAGTGAAATGCATGGTGGTAACACAACATTTTATTCTAGCAACTTTACAAAATTATACGAGTAATGTTTAAAATGTACCCCTGGTTTTTGACCCCCCCCCCCAAAAAAAAAACTGGAATTGAAAATAAGTGCAAGAAGCTGTGCAAGATGCCTATGGCTTACACTACTTTCATTCTATTTAAAGTGTGAGCAGAGTAATAGATTTTTATGATGGAAATGTTCTGAATTGGGCAGTTTTGTCATTATAGGTTCATGCCTTTTGTTTCATTGCCTACAGTACAGCCTACTGGAAAAATGTTCAAACAAATTTAAAATGCGGTCTGTCTAACAAGTGTGCTGTATTATACAAGGAATAAAACTTAATAAAGTCAGGAAGGTGGATCAAAGAAAAGAACACGTATGTTTTTTGTTTTGTGTGCAAGGGGGCAATGATTTGAAAACAGCCCAAAGGTAATCTTTATCCACCATTGGTCAAATGCATTTTCTTTGGATGTAGTGTGGGTTTCAATGCTGTTTCAATGAATGTGAGTTTCAAGGGCAGAGACATTTTAATGCCAAGTTTGTTTTAATTGTGAGACAGTATTGCTTTGTTTAGCAGATGTCTCTTAGTGTTTGTGCATTGCTTTGCTGCAAAATGTAAAAATAAAATTGAAATAATCATTGTAGAAGTAAAGAAGTATGCACGCACACATTAGTGTTTATGGTAAATGGGGAGAAATAGCCAGGTAATGGGACATTGGAATTACTGCAGGGGGGACTCTGGTGCCATATTTTGGTTGTCTGTTCTTCAGTTTGCGTTTGAAAGTTGGTATCCCACAATTCCATTGGAGTTGATGGGGTTATGTAATTATGTATGCAAATTAGATGTTAATCAGCATACAGATTTGTACCTATTTTTTATGGGCCTTGTCCAGATTTTTGATGTTTCCAGGATGAGAGGTATGGCTATACTCCTAATCATCGACACTGCATAACATCATATTGCTACTTAATGTCTTGTTATAATTCCTGTAACATTGTTATTTTAATGCTAACTTATAATGAAAATTGTATGATATGTTGGAGCTTTTCTCCTCGGGCCTCCACTGAAAAAGGGCACTTCAGCTCAGTCGGACAATCCTGGTCAACAAATGTAAAATAAATAAATACAGTAATAATAAATGTGGAGTCTGCATGTAGTTTCTCTATCTGTGAGGGTTTAATACATGTTCTTTTGTTTCTTCTCCCTGACCTCAGCTGTATAATTTATGTCTCTGGCATTTGTTCTGGTACTTATTTACACTTTGCTGACCAGGTTAGTTCCACTATGTTTTATATCTAGCTATTTATACACATAGATATGTATGTATAAGTGCAGATGTTTGGTTTGACAGTGCATCTGGTTGACATCTGTTAGTCATCTACATTCAGTCATCTTAAATATATGGTTGACAGGTATACAAGACTGCACAATTCACATGGCTTAGGAATGTTCCATTTTTCCAATTTTGCGTGATCTCAAGTTAATATATATATATATATATATATATATATATATATATATATATATATGTGTGTATATATATATATATATAAAATTAGAAGGTGTGGGGGTGCAGGGGGGCTCGGACTCTGCAAACATCATTGTTGTTTTATTCATTTTTGTTTGATTTAGTTTTTCCTTGCACAGAATTTATTTCTAGCTGCATGCATAGTACTGTGATGGCATTAGCTTTTTCGACATATTGTGGTATATGAAGGCTGCATACTGAACATTTAAACAAATGCATACGTCTTATATCATCATGATTAAAAAAAATCATTGTAGCATAAAGCCACTAGTGTCAGCTAAAAGGTATAAGATGAATAATACAATATGTTATGGACTAGAAACATGGGGGTCTGGAAGCACCGATTTCCTACTTTGAGAAGGACCCATATTAGAAGCACTATTTAAATACTGTTACTAAGAACTTATCAAAAATTGATCTAGTTTAGGAATGACAAAGGAAAAAAAATCAGAAAAAATGGGGATATCACTAAAAATAACAGGGTCAATTGACAGCTATGATGGGTGGAAGAAGGGTGGAAAAAGAAAAATGTCAATTTTACTCAGAAACCAGCAATCTGGCTAAAATAATACTGCACAAGTATGGCCTGCAACACAAAATATTTGGAAAAAAAGCTTAAAATTAATAATCCATATATTCCATAATTAAAAATTACTGAAAAACAGTGAAGATCAGGAGACAAGGACAAATTCAGGGAACGCAGTATTCTGACTTCTTTACAAAGAAACTTGTTTTTGTTGATTATCTTGTGTATCTGCCTGTAATTCAGCGTACATAAATATTAAAAGCATATCTAAAATCAAATGTGAATTTTCCAAGAGCAGTTTATAATTAAAAGTTATACTAAATCCAATGAACTACAGAAATGAAAATGCAGTTAGTTAGCAAAAGATGATCTAATTTATGTCATGCTGAATTGTACATTTTTAGTGAAAGTGGAATGATTTGCCTCATAAAAAGATTTCACAGACGAAGAGTTCTGGTGACAGTATACAAGAACAAAGGGGACATCCACAACTGTGGGCAGTATATTAGTATCAAACCTCTGTCACTCTGCACAAATGGACTGAAGCTGGTGATTGATAAATGAATGTGCAGAGCAGTAGAAAGGAAGATGGGAGATAAACAGTTCAGATTCATATTGTGATATGGCACACATGACCTGTTTTGTAGTGAGACAGAGTATGTAGAAGATATGACAAGGTCCCAAGAAAATTGAATTGGATAGCCCTGTAACGGTTCAATGCCACAAACATATTTCTACAATTAATAGAAGCTATGTAGAATGACCCAAATAGTACAAGTAAAGACAACATTCAGATTCACAGTGGGGTTCCAAGTCAGAGAGTAGGGTTCATAAATGTTCAACACTGAGCCCACTGCTGTTCATACAAGTGATGGCCTATATTCAAAAAATAGGATGGGGGACCAGATCAACAAAGCTGCTGAATGCATATGATGTGGTTGTTCCGAAAGACTCTGAACACAGACTTTAGTAAAGGGAAATGACAGAACTCTAGGCACATGGTAAAAAAAACTGAGTATAGACAGGAAAGCTGTCTTGGCAAACAGGAGAAACAAGAAGAAGCTGAAAACTGACAGGAAAATATTGAGACAGTTAGCTTCAAGTATCTGAGAGTGGTAGTAGAGGACAAAGGAAGTCTGAATGAGGAAGTTAAAACTAGAATTAGAGGGGCTACAGCCCACTGACAGTGTGTTAGGTGTTACTTGTGACAGGAAAATGGCAACGGAGCAGAAAATGAAGGTGTGTAAAATGTGTATAATACAGAAATGTGGGAAGGAAAGCTAGAGCAGTTCATGAAGCTAGAGATAATGAAGATGAAGTGCTCAAATGGCTGATAGGATGCACACTGCAAGACTGATGATGGAATGTCATTACAACAGAAGACAGAGTAGCTCTGACTGCGGGGAAGGTCGAAGCAAACAGAGCACAGTGGTTTGGGTACATGTGCAGGAAAGCAGAAGGTGATTAGCAGAAGAAGATTTGGGAGACACAGGAAAAAGGCAAGAGGAATTAAGGATGTCCTGCAAAGAGATAAATGGATTGTATAAGAGAAGACATGTGATAATCAGGCATGACTACTTAATAAGGTAGGATAGTGACCCTGAATTTGGAGAGGTGGTACCAATTGATGTGACACCCTGCCCCCTGTAGAAACTAGGAAAAAAGGGGTTGTTGATGATGATGATGATGATGATTCCTAGTTCTGCACTCCAGTTTTCCATAATTATCCAAATTGGCATCATGTCCAGAAATATGATATCTCACTCAGTTTCGATCTATGCCCAGTGTAGAAGCTAGAGTCAAGTGAAACACTCATTTCTCATGAATCCCCCATTACCTAATGGCCCTGTTTTATCTTTTGACAGTTCTAAGTCATTGTTCTCATATTAATTCTGCTGCAAAAAGGTTGCCTGATTAAATTTCTCACAGAACATTGGCCACATGCTTAAATCTCCTTTAATTTGCACCATACTTCTTACTTTGTTTGGCTTCTGTCACTGCCCTTTGCACCTGCTACCTAGCAATCAGTTAAGGTCCAAAATAGAATCACTGCCATGAAGGCAATTTTCAAAAATTCAAGCACACAAATTATCCACACCCCCTACCCACTGACAGATACACACTCACACAAATGCACACCCACGCGTGCACACATACATACACACTCACACGCACGTACACACTCAAATGCACTAAAAAAGCATTTATCTGTATCTGTTTAAAGAATATTTGGTTATACAATAACCAGGTTTACACTCCTGTCATCTGTTGTGCTTCCTGTATGATCAAAACATATAATAACATTGGAATAGGCTGTTGTAGTATGTTTCTGTTGTAGCAGCTGAAGAATGTAGAAACCCCAACTCCATTGTTCATACCTGCTTCCCCTAAACATATGTAGTCTTCATTTTCCCAGAGCTGGTAGGGTTGTTTCAATGTCCTTTAGACCTTGTTCACCCAACTCTAAAATTATCTGCACTCTGATCTTATCCAGTAACTCAAACAGTTCCACATAATCCCTTGTGCATATATTTTCCAGTGTAGCTAGCTATTGGTTCTTGCTGCCAATCTTTTATGGTTTGCCTTTCCTTACTCTGCCCCTCATCTGACCTGGTACTGATGGGGATGACATTGTGACTCACTTCTTTTTCTGCTATATATAATGGTTGTACAGGAAATGCTGGGTACCAGAGCCATCAGCTGTGCAGTCCTCTTTCCTAAAGAATTTTGTGTGCCCCAGCGGGGACTACCATCCCTGTTTAGCTCAAGACGAGGCATAGGAATTCTTCCCTTCATAGCTCTACTCTTTCTTCCCCAAGATAGTTTAAAAATGCACTGATATACTTTTCCATACTCTTACATAAGCTCCTTATGATATATATATATATATATATATATATATATATATATATATATATATATATATGTGTGTGTGTGTGTGTGTGTGTAGTAAAAATCATTACATGATGCTTGACATTTCCCACGTAAGTCTTCAGCTACAACCTACTGCTCTGCTGCTCAGGTGCCACTCGGTGCTTTTTCTATTCTACCTGCATAGACGGTTATCTTCACTGCTGAATTCCTTGACTAGGTGTGCATTGTAGTGTCTTACTGTCTTTTCACCTGCTCCCGCGATGTCCATTTTTTCATAGGTCTAACAAGCTAGGCCAAAAGTTCCATATCTTGTTTCAAAAAGTAGTCAAGCTTCTTGTTCTAATCTTCTAAATGGGCGAAGTATATTTATTTATTTATTTGTTTATGAAATTGAGAATGCAGAAGAGACTTCAAAAGGAGATAGGAATATTTTTAGGTTACATGTCCTGTGTTGAACAAGAGGAGTTGGCTTGGATGGAGAAGTGCTTTCTGAGATGCATTCTGAATATAGAGCAAGTGCTGATTTCTTTTAGGCCAATGGGGAGAGCTTGCCAAAGAATAGGTGCATATGCAGTGCTGTGGAGTTTGGTTCTAGGGGTAGGGAGAGTTGCCTTCACTTGTGAGTAATGTCTCAGGTTGTACAAAGAGTTTTTATTCCCATGAAGTTTAGCTGCAAGGGGAGTAAATGTCTGAATCCAGACTAGTTTGTAGAGTTAAGATCTTAATAGTACATTAGATTTTGTTTTATGCCAAGCCATTTGTTTTTAGAGAAAGGGAAATATGTTTCTGAGTCTTTGCAACTGTATAAAGTGTGATGCAAAGATGGGAAGGTTGGGGGTGGGTTTGGCCTGATTACTGTAGGTTACAGTGTTTGTGGCGGTATGCTGGTGTGGAAGTTATGGAAGTAGAGGTAATACTGAGTGATGTGTCATGGATTGGGTAAGTATTTTTTGAAGTTATTTGGTATTGCTTGAAGGGGGTGAGGGAGATGAAGAGGAAAGAAGGAGGTAGAGTAGGTAAGTTGTGGCAGGATGAATGTTTTTTGTGCGTACATGTGTGTTGTGTTAGTACTGGTAGTTGTATGGGTGTTAAGACTTCCAATAACATTATAATACTGACTCTGTGGGCTGTGACGTTAAAGAGGGGTATGTGGTTTTATACTGGTGTCTGTTTATGAGGCGTGTCTTAAAGATGTGACTATGGGTAGGGACCAGAGCAGATATACTAGATCATCCTGGGGGTGGCTGCAGAACTGGGGGTGGGAGGGAAGCAAAGTAGGACACAACTCCTTCTTTACTGGGAGATAATCAGTCAAAGCTTATGCCTAGCAGTGACCTCAAAAAGGTAGGTGAAAATGTACAAGCTTTTCAGAAATGAGGCCTTAGAGAAAAGCAGTCTGCTAATTATGTTGACTGGAGTACAAGAACAAAACCAATTAGCAACAACTCCACTATCATGCAACTGTCATAACTAATAACACTACTGTAGCTCTCTTTCCTTTATTACTATTTAATATATTTCATCTTGTATCGTTAAATGAAAGGCAGCTCTCCCTCGTTTCCCTTTTGCTGTGTTTAGTCTTATTTGCTTTTTGGGGATGGTACAGGGGTATATCTCACTAATTACTTTCTGTATATCTATGTCTATCTCTCTCTCTCTCTCTATCTATCTATCTATCTATCTCTCTATCTATCTATCTATCTATCTAGGGTTCTTGTCAGAAGAACGAAGATGCATTCTGCATCTTCGTCGAACTGTAAATGTCAAAAATGCAAAATGATGAAGAGACTTTTAATTGAATTCTTTCCTGTGAAAGAAGTCGCTTGGCCGCTTCTGTCACGTTTCCATTTTTGGCAATCTAGTGCGATCTCGGAGTTGGTATATTTAAGTAGGGAGGTGTGGGGAGCAAAGCCCCCCCCCCACTTAAAATAGTGTTTAGTGTGTGTTTTTTTTTTTTTGGGAACAGCAAATTTTTTCCCTGGCAAAAATTTTGCTGTTCTGGCTGTTCGCTCTTTTTTGTTTTCGTTCTTTTGTGGTCGATCTTTTGATTGTTTGCTGTTATAACATAGACCCTCTATCTATCTATATTGACACATAGCACACACACAGACACACATTGATATATATATATATATATATATATATATATATATATATATATATATATATATATATATACATATGTGCGTGTGTGTTGGGGGGGTGTTATTTATGCAGTCCCCGTAGGAAAAGACATCCTGAAAGGGAACTGGACTACAACTTTTAAAGCTATTCAACCACAATTGTTGCAGTGAAAGATGCATCATCTCTTCCCAATGGCAACTTTTATCCATTTTATTATTTTTTTGACATCTGTTAACCGGGTTGGTCCAACTGAGCTGAAAGGCCATTTTCAGTGGCGACTCGAAGAGTAAAGCTCCAAGAAGTTACAATACAAATTTAATTTACATAAATCATAGAGAAAATATTAGATCATATAAATAAAATAAATAGTACAAAAATAAATAGTAAGGCATGGAATATTAACAGAAATTTAACAAATAATACAGTCACCATTAACATGTAGACTGGGAACTACTAAACAGAATCTGGCAAGTTCAACTATGCATGATAGGCATGTAAAATACAAAATATGAAGGCTTACGTTGATTATTAGTTGCACAGGATACATAGTAGACACACTGCTACTTGAGTAAAGCTACTTAAGATTGTGATAAAGGAAAAAACAAAGGAAGGTGGCGATAATGTTAATGGAGGAGAAGTGAAGTGAGTTAAAGGAAGAGAGAAATGGTTGGAGAGATAGGAGGGGTCCTGTGGGTTCCTGGCAAGGGTCGATCCATGAGCTTGAGAGAGAAACTTTTAGCTGTTTTTTATAATTGACTTGCATATGGGGTGTTTCTGAGTTATTTAGGAAGTTTGTTCCAGGCTATAGACACATTGTAATTGTAAAGTAGTTTACCAACATTTTTGTTGAGTTTATGTATTTCGAGGAGCTGTTGGTCAGAGCTTCAGAGAGAGATCTACTGGGGGTGTAGAAGAAAATGAGGGTGCAGAGAGAGGGGCATGTAGAATGTTTGTATATGATGGAGTGTGCGATTTGTAGCTGAAAGATGAGAAGGTGATGTGAGAATTCTGGCCATTGCAGTTTTTTTAATGCAGTACAATGGTGAGATTTATGAGGCAGGCTATTTGCAACTCTGGCGACTTTATTATACATTTGTTATATGTGGATTTTAAGCTTGTGAGGATGGCATAAAGAAGGAATGACAGGAAGAAGGCCCTAGCTAGGGATAGTCTGGCTTCTGGTCTAAGGAATTTTTTGTTCTGATACAGTAAACCCAGTTTCTGGTGTGTCTTTGATACACTGATGGATATGCTGGTCAGCTTGAGTTGATCATCTATTATGGTGCCCAGGAGTTTTGTATGTGAATTTACTTTGATAACTGTGTGATTTAGAGGAGAGATGGAAAAGGTGGATTTGTGGTGTGAGTGTGATCTTGGTAAGAAAAGCAAGAGTTTAGTTTTTTAGGGTTTTGGATAAGCTAGTTCTCATTAAGCCATTTTTCTACAGAGATGACTGTTTTGTGTAAGTGAAAGGAGGTGTGATATGTCAGAGGTGGTGATGATGAGCGTCGAATCATCTCTGCACTAGATAAGAGTCAAGTGGTTGCAGGCAGAGTGGGGGTGGTTAGTAAAGATATTGAAAAGAAGAGGGCCTAGAATAGAGCCCTGGGGGACCCCTGTTTATACAGACAAGAAGGGGTATCAGGAGGTAAGCCATTGAATAGATTGTAGTCTATTAGTAAGGTAGCTGGAGAACCAATGCAAAGTGGGAGGAGATAGATTAAGATCAGTTTTTTTTTAGTAGTTTAGAGGGAGACATTGTATCAAATGCGTTGGCTAGGTCAAGGAAGAGACAGGACACTGGCTGATTATTATCTCTGGCCTCAGTAGCTGTTTGAGTAAAAGACAAGAGGGATGTAGCAGTACTGTGGTTTGGCCGGAAGCCATGTTGTGCAGGGGTTAAGAGGTTTTCCTGGATTAGGTATTTAGGCAGTTGAGAGTGGATGCACATTTCAAGAATTTTAGAAAGTGGTGATAGGATGGCTATTGGTCTAAAGTTAGAGGGGTCTGTGGAGTTACCTCCTTTGTGCAGTGGTATAGTATAGAAAGATTACCAGACATTTTCTGGACATTTTTTCTTTATTAATGCATATTAATATGCATTTCACTGAAATTATATAACCGACCCTTATTAAAACCATACTAAGACTGCTTTTCCCCAAGATGGCAAACTAACCTCTAAACCTATGGCATGGCATCTTCTAACATCATTCCTGGCTTCATGCCCATGTTCTAAGATATTTTGATCATAGGTAAGTACTAGGCTAGCTGCCCTTGAGGGACATTTTAAGCTTAGATAGTTTTCCTTTTTGTGTTTGAAATGACCCATTCATTTGGTTAAAGGGTGTCTTACCCATCCCATGGTTGATAATTATATATTACCATAATGAGAATAACTGGAATCACACCATTGATAATTTGAGGGGACCCATGCATGGGATAAAACATTTAGGAGCTGTGTCTGTCCATTAGTAGTATAGGAGGCAGTCCTGGGGTAAATCTTCTCTTTCCCATCCATAGATCTAAGTTGTGCTTGAATACAGACAGGAATGATATTTGTTTTTGATGGCGTATCTGTTTCAGAGCAGTAATATCCCCTACAAGATACAACTGTTCCTGTATACCATTCTGTTCATGTTGCAGAACTAGTGTTGATCACTAGACTGAGTATTTCTAATGCCATTTCAATTGCTGATGTGTATAAAATCCATAAATAAGGTGAGGGGATGCCTTGTATGCCAGTAACAGGTCAACTTTTAGCAGTCTGTAAGATGGCAAGTACAGTGGCAGGGCTTTGACATTGCATTCAATAATTGTTCTAATGAGAGCTGAGTAAAGGGGAACAATGATATTCCTAGATTTAGACACACTCTATTTGTTTAAAAGCTATGCAGTATAGAAGGACATTCTTCCAACAATGGGTACATGTTGATCAAAAGTTAGGTTACTGTCCACATAAGTTCACAAATCCCAAACAACTGTGTCAACTGTTAGGGGTTTGTTGTCAGTGTGGTAGATGACTTCCCAAAGGATAGAATAATTCACTTTTTGGCATTTAGTTTGAGTCCATGATTGTGGAACCAGTTATTTATTTTGGACAAATCCTGCGGGATGGCTATGTCATTTTGGGATTCATTCACTATTGCTATTTTGCAGTCATCTGCAAACATAGTCAGCCAGAGCCCTTTGGTATAGGCATGTACATCAGAAAAGAGATGCCAAACAGCAGAGGTCCCAGCACGAAACCTTGGGAGACTCCACTAGTTACTGGTCTTTTTGTGGAGGTAATGTACCCCTATTTCTGATTATATGCATCCTATCTGTGAGTCAGTTGGCAGTCCAGCTGGTGACATATAGATTTATTCTCAGTTTATTTAGCTTTTCTAGTATGTCTGAGTGAGGAAGTATGTCAAATGTTTCCAACTGGCTGAAGTGTGCATTGTGTACCATTTTGCTTAATCCATTGCTTTGGGGACCTTTAAAAAAATCCACCAGGTTAAGCATGACCTGGGCTTGATGGATCCAAACTGAGATGGGTCCAGTGTTTTGAAGTTCCCTATGTCCTGACTGACTATTTCTATGATAAATATTTCCATTGCTTTGCATATGTGGCTGGTCAGACTTATGGGTCTGTAATTGCCTTAGTCTATGGAAGACCCTCTCTCTTATGCAGAGCAATAACTGTAGATGTTCTCCATTCAGTGGATACAAAACCTTTATGGAGGCTGAGACTGAACTATGTTGTTAGAGATGTGTCTAAATTGTGCCTCATTCTATTTAAGATGCATCCAGGAATATTGTCAGGGCCCATTGATGCAGTATTTTTATCTTTTGATAGCACTTTTAGGAGTTGCCCTTGTATGACAGCTGGAGTTGAGCCAGTTTCAGGTATATCATGGGGGACAGACAGAGAAGAGAGATGGTACATACCTATAGAGCAAGAAATCTGGACAAAACCATCAATAATGGGGGGACAAAGGTGACAAAACAGGGATTTTTTTTTAATTATCACTCTACAAACTCAGAAAATTGATAGAATAGCAGGTTTTGCATTAGCATGAATTTTCTGAAGGGTATGATGTCTAAAATTCAAATATCTGTCATTATTTTCAGACTTCAACCTTCGATAATTTGCCAGAAAACCATAATTTTATGACAAATGGACCAAAGATATGATAATCCTATTATAGCAACTAAGTATATAAAATCAATATTTAAAATGTATCCCTATTTGTGTGTCTTTATCTCCCTATTATGTCAGGCTTTGTCCAGATTTCTTGTGCTAAGAGGTTGCGAGGTATGAGAAGCACATCTTAAGTCTTACAATGGGGACAATTATAACAAGAATGTTTGGTTGGGTCAATGCCTGCATAACGGGCTCAGCATCTGTGACTTTGGGACTCTTTGCGCTCTGTGAGGAATTAGGCATAATTTGCTCAGTATGTTTTGTGCCTGTGTTGTGTTTGGAATTATTTGAGGTTTAGGCAAGCTAATCTTTAGAAACTCATCATATGATGGATTATGTGCATTGTGATGGCTTGGAGGGGTGTGATGTGTGGTGTGCTGCTGATGATTTTGGTGTCTGAGTTTACTGTCTGTGATTTGTCTATCCAAGGATATTATATATACACATCTCTCACACATTGTGTTATATTGTTTGAGTAATAGATGATCATCAGACAACGTGAGACAATTCATACACTGTCTCAAGATACCCATCTCAGTCAGGCTGGCTAGAGAAGTTATGGTGAAGTGCTGGTCTATGATACTGACAGGAATGACCCTGGGGGCAGGGGTAACTATAACTGCTTGAAGTTTTGGCTTTACAATAACGTCTGGGTAAACTTGTTACTGAGTATTTGAATTTCAGTACAAAACAACTAGCCTGGAAATCTTCTTCTGCCACCAGCAAGAACCAGTAAGCTAATTATAGTAAACAAATTCACTAATCATATACTAAAATCAGTGCAATAGGTATCAGTACGCTCAATATTAAGCAATTTTATCAAAGGTCTTTTAGCCTTTTGAATAGCTTTAGGAGAGAAACTTTGAAAATGATACTTGTATGCTTATTGTCAACAGCCAATAAATACGTGTACGTTTATTGTCAACAGCCAATAAATACTTGTACGTTTATTGTCAACAGCCAATAAATGGGAAGAGGGAGGGAATTATGTTGTCAAACTGACATAAGGGGCAGGCAGCAACAGATGCATTTCATTTAAGAAAACAACTACAACAAAGTGGGTGGAGAGGAAAATAAACCCTTAGCTCTGAGCAAACTGGCCTGGAACTGCCTTAATACAAAGACAAGTCCTGAACTAGCCTGACATAGACTTAGTACATAAGAATGAAACTAAGGTTTAATGCCAACAGGAGACAACTTAAACAGAAAAGTGCAGTTCAACTTTATATGGGAATTACTAATATAGGTTTAAAGTCATTAGCTAAGGCATATACAATACACAGACTGTTAAAATTAATATAAAAATCAGAGCACGGAATGAAAACAAATCTATGTTTCTCTGTGTAATGGAACTAAATATAAAGTCAAAAAATACCATTTTCTACCACCCCCAAAATGTTTTCATTTCCCTGTGACCTAATTCTGCCGTCACCCAAGATGGCCTCCATGCAGAATGTATCCATAGCTATTATGCCCAGAAACAATATGAAAGTGACACAAAAATGAGATCTATGATTACAAAAAGAATATCTGCAGCTGGATATATTTATAAAATTAACTTGTTTGCTGATGATGTCTAGGTATCCATCAGTGACCCAAATCATTCCATTAACTGATTAATGTTTGCCATCAGGCAGTTAATGACTGCTGGAGGCATGAATTAACTAAATGGGATAAATTATTTTCTGCTGAACAAGAAAAACAGTGTTTTGAATTTCTTCTGCATCAGAAGTCATTTTGTCACTTTATTATTTTTATTTCTTGTTTGATGAATTTTTAGTTACTGCTGCAGTGCTATGAAAAAATTAAAAAGAAGTAATAAGATTGCATAATTAGAATAATTCTAAAATTCTTTGTTGGGATAAATTAGAAGCATTAATTATATCATGTTATTTTATTTACTTAACATTTGTTAACCAGGAAAGCCCTGCTTGGAATGAGCCATTTTTCAGCAGACACCTGGGGAGAAACACCCCCAGACACGTCTTTGTAAGGTGGAAGGAAACCAGAGCACACAGAGAAAACCCACCTCAATGCAGGGAGGACATGCAGATTCCACAGAGAAGACACCCAGCTGAGAATCAAACCAGTAAACCTCTTGCTGGGAGGCAACAATGCTACCACCATACCACTACACCATATGTTATTAATGATTTATAGTAAGTTCTCATTTGATTTTTTGATGACTGCATCCTTTATATCTTTTCTGTATTTGTAAATATTGTATATGTGTTAAAATTAATAAAAATGTATTAAAAAAAAGTAATGTTATCACATTTTACATTCATAATCATGACACTGAATATCATAAATTTAGTACTGTGATGTAGTTACTAGGAAAAATAAGTGTTTCTGGTCTGCTTCTCAAGTGACATCACTTTGAATAGCACAAAGCCAACTACACAACTCTCATTATAGGTAAGATTAACATCACAGTGTGACTGGCTTTGTTGACATTATTGTGTTAAGGGACTTAAGCAACAGTTACCTTCTTTTTAGATTTTGGCAGGTTACAAGTTTAATTCAAATACAATTGAAACCCTCTACCTTATAGTTTCACAGGAGAATAGGATACCATCCCTGCAGGGACATTTTAAGTCTAGCTACGTAACCCTTTTGTCACCTGGCTATGTTATCCAAACAGTATTTAACTTTCCTTGTCATAATTTTATGTATATACTTTTCATTTGCAAAGGATGTATTTTTAGTGTTACACCTTTGGTGTATTAAGGGGCCCTAATGTATAGTAGGGCATTAAAGCAGTTCCTTTGGAGTGCTGTGGTCAGTTGTTGTTTTCTTTCAGCTTTTCCCAGTTAGGGGACGCCACAGCGGAATGGTCCGCTAATTATTGGCAGTCGATTTGTATGGTGTCAAGGTGCCAGCCCAATGTCAAACTTCAATGAAGGCACTCCCATTCACTCATGTCTTTCGAATGCCACTCGACCGTGGGGAGGACATGCAGACTCCTAAGATAAATTCCCTATATGCCATCTGCTAGTCCAATTTATATTTGACTAGGGAAATGGCTGAACTTTGGTTTGTAAGGATGATGTGTGTTTCAGAAAAGTGGTATCCTTTAAACCTTGACTGCAAAACTTCTCAATGGAATAACAGATTTAAATAAAATTAGCAGAAAATATGTGTGAATTATTGAAGGATATTTTTTTCGGGTTCTTATCAGCATCTTGAATGTTGAAAACACCAAATTTAATTTAATCGAAGTGAAATGTTTGAAATCTCAGAAGAGTGAGCAGACAGAACATTGATTTCTTTCTCAGGGAAAGAAATTGGTGGGCCGTCATCGGAGTTTGCTATTTCCTCCACTGTGATGCATTCTCGGAGTTGGTATATTTAAGTAGGGGGGTTGTATGGGGCACAGCCCCCCACATTGGGGGTGGGGGGAGCAAAGCCCCCCACTTTGGTCAGTGTTTAAAGTATTGAAAAAAAAAATGTTTTTTGCATGGAACACTGATTTCTTTCCCTGGGAAAGAAATCGATGTTCTGTCAGTTCGCTCTTCTGAGATTTTGAACATTTCAGTTCGATTAACTTGCATTTGGTGTTTTCAGCATTCGATATGCTGATATAGACCCATTTTTTCTGAACACATACCAGGGTTATGACATAAATAAAAATGGAGAAAGGAGTATATTAATATTCAAAACGATGAAAGATTTCATTTTCACTTTAGAATAGAGTGGCAGGAATGACAGTATATCCAAGGATGCTGTATGTTACCGTACCACTGGTATGAGATAAACTAAAAAAGGAGTCAATAATGTCTAAAATCAGTTAATTAGCCTGCAGTCAGAAACCGCAATAAATGAATGATTGAGCTTAAAGCTATTTGGGAATTTATGAAAAAACTATTAATTGAAACTATTTTTTTAAGTTTTGGAAGAATTGAATGAATTGAAAATGTATTTGATAATACATAGAGCATTGCTCAAAAGAAAGCCAACTAATTTTAAATAGAGCTTTGCAGTGAGGATGGACTGAGGCTACATTTGCAGCAAATGTGTATAAATGTTAACATTATACTAGTTTTTATACACTTATAAAGGGGTACAGGAAACTATTTAGGAAGGAGTGACTATACTAGAATCACTTAAACGCTCTAAGCCAGGTAAGGCTTAATTGTTTACAGACTGCTAAGTAAGCAGTTCAGTTTTTTTTTGACAAAATATGCAACATTGTGCATGAAACAAAGTTCTGTATGCTGGGATGCCAAGGAACTTTTAGTCTTTATTCCAAAGTTACCACATTAGCCTGACTTGAAGGTGATGCTGCATTAGGACATTGTTTAGAGAATGTGACTCCCTTTTTTTTTTTTTTGGTTGCGTAGAAGTCTTTTGTTGGTAATCCTATCATTGGTTTAAGTATAAAAAGATAATTGGAGTTTGTTAATTAACATGTTGTGTGCATATGTGTTGAAAATGGCTACTGAATTGTCAGTGTACTGAATTAACTGGTTTTCTCCATTGTAATGGTGCAGTTCATTAGTGCACATGGAAAAGAGTAGAGCACTAATTACTGATCTGACTGAATTTCAGAGAGACACAAGTTCATTAATGAACATGTCAAAATATGGCCTGTTTTCCTTCTGAAATCAATTTGAAAATCATGAGAAGGAGTGCAGGGGTTGGTGACAACCTATGTCTCTGAACTAAAGACTTTACTATGATTCACAGGAGCAAATTAACTTAAAATCCTAGAAAATGACAGCTGAATATTGCAGTTGCTCTGAGTTAGTTGCCACAGTGTCTTTGATCTTCCATGGGACTCTGCAGGTCCCATAATCAGTTCTAAAAACTATCTGGTTTGGAATAACTTGCTGTTCAGGAAATATGATGTTAATAAGTTATCTATGATCTTTTTGAGAATTTTCAACTCGAGGGTAGCTCAAGACTGTAAAAAGACAATAATTTTCAGACTTATCAGAATCCTTACTCATAAAAACTGCAATAGTTACTAAGTCAGCCGTAATACATTCAAAAATATCCTTCTGATTATTTGAATGACTGGGAGAGCTAATTTATCTGCTACTTATAATAAGAACAAGCGGTAAAGATTTCCATAATATGGAGAGCCGCGAGCTTTTATTGAAGAATTTATTTACTCTGAGTTCTTTGCATACAAAGAAGATATTTTTTTTATTTCCATTGAAAGATGTGCCACTGTGATCAGATGGCATATTGATTCAAGCAGCATATTTAGGCATTCTTTCCAAAGACAGAATCATGATCATAGAGAAGGAAAATTTCAAAGCTTCAACTGTGTTATCATGTGGTGCATGTTGCAAAGGATTGTCACCTGTTGGTTTAGACTTAACAATGAGGTTCTTTACAGTTTTCCAACTGATGACAAATTATTAGTGACACAGTTTTGGAGTGAAATTAATAATATCATTTATCCACCCAAGTGATCATATGCCATTTATTTCTGATTACTCTCTACTTGTTTCTGCTGCTTTCTATTCTTTATCGCTAGCCACATTGTTTTGCTTATACAGAGAAGTTTATTACTTTTTAACGTGGCCTGTCTCAATGGTGCCTCTGTAGCAAAGATGTCCATCAGTAGTTTAATGGAAGTATGAAGACCATTGTTGATGGACAGAAGGCTGATAATATAGGACTAGTTTGTTTCTTGTAGTGACAGGCCAGTTTTATGTACATGTGGACATTTTAGACTTCAGATTATGTGGGTTGGAGTTATGACAGAATTTTATTTCCATGTAGTGTATGAAGTTGTCCAGATGGTGGTCAGAAGGGTAACACATTCATGTTTCCAGTGTTTCTTATTAGAACCCAGTTCAGCAGGTGCCAAGTGCCGGTGCATTATCTGTTTGGTTAGTGGTCCTTGATTGTTTATTGAGAAACCTAGACATAAGCAATCACTTATATTTCATTTGTGCTTTATATACTACAGTGTATATTGAAGTTCCCTAGCAACACTAATTCACCTCCTGCATTCCCAATAAACAAATATATAATGGATGACAGTTTAAGGGTGACTTTGGGTTTGAAGCACAAGTGTCTGACATTGATTTTTCCCTGGCTTGCTGAGACGTAGAAAGGGCACTTGGACTAGATAGTGTTGTGAGTTGGAAGTCCATTAGATAAGATTTTTAGGTATGGGAGGAGTACTGAAACTTCCCTAGCCATTTTTACATTGAGTTTGTCTCAGTATATGGTCTAGCCAGCGATACTGACCTCTGAGTTTAGTAATATAGGACTTCAACCATGTTTGAGTGACTTTGAGTATGTGGGTCTGGGTGATTAAAATCCTGGTGTAAAACTCTATAATCTTTCTACAGGGACTTATAATATTTTATTGTATAGACCTCAGGCCCTTTGGATTTATGAGATATTCAATTTGATGTTATGGGATATTTGTTTTGTTTGAAGGTAGACAAGGTATAGCTTTAGCATTTCTAGAAGTAAATATAGATAAAGTCAGTTGTAGTGAAATATAAGAAATCTTTTACATACTTTCATATGACAGATAAGGTAACTTAGTAGGTTTTGTTTCCTCATACAGCTTTATTAATGGAATGCATTCCAACTCAGCTCAATAGTGGGGTACAATGGACATGCTGATATTGTTAATCTGATTAAAGTTTTTATTTATTGTGAAGTTCAAAGTGATTCAAATTTGATGCACACAATTTCACTAACTGGCCATTTGTGCAAGTTGCACTGCTGACATACTACCAGATACAAAGGAATTTCTGAAAAAGATGATATTAGGTTATTTTCTCATATTAAGGAAAGTTGCAGGCAAGATCAGTAAGGGGAGCTAAGAGTAGTTTATCTGATTTCATAATGTCTGTGTCAAATTTTAATCCAGGGATGCGGTATAGAAAGACTTGTGGGGGCAGTAGAGGTCATTATATAAGAATATAAACTTAGATGACCTTTCTAAATATCACTGGTGGTCTGAAGGAAGTATCATGTGATATGACTGGAGTAGAATTATTGCTGGGTATAGTAATAAAAGGCAACCAATCCCTGGGTGGGGGTCAAAACCTTTTGGGTCATTCTGTGCTGGCATGTAAGTAGTCAGAATTCTACCTGACTAGTATTCAGTTGAAAATATTCGACATCCCATTTACAAATGTTGTGAAGGTGATTTGCCATGTTAGAAGAGTAAAGTCTTTGCATGGAAAATGAATACTACTATTCATGTAGAGTTTTTCTGTCCATGGAGTTTGCACCAGACAGAAGCAACATGTGAACAATTTGTAGGGAGATTATTTAACAGAGAGATGTTAATCCTCTATTGTATAAACAAATATGGGAATATTTCAGTTACATTTGTATGTAACAGCCCTTTACAGTGGTGGGACAGAAACAACAAATTAGTATGGAAATTTGGTTTATTTCATTTGTTATCTGGACAGATCAGATTAGCAATTTATGGTTATTAGTCTTTTTTAGTTAGAATTTGGTAGGTATAGTAATGGAAGTATCCATTCAGCCATAATGTAGATGCTTGTATTCCCCATCATCACAGAAGGACTTTGAGGTGCAGTGCCAGTCACTTTGAACAGAACAGAAACTTAAAAGTCGTGGGTGGTACAAGGTGAGGTAGAATCCAGCAGGTGAAGACCTGCACTCATGCTCTAGTGGAAAGGTGTGTGGAAAGTAATGCTGATGCTATGACAGAGGCTATGGTGATCAATCCCTTGTCAACAGGTGTAAACAAGCTGAACATTATTAAACCGGTCAAAGAATTGCAAGTGACTGTGAAAAGCATAGTTCACCTTTAATAAAAATCAATGTCTTTTGGCTTTACCCAGTTAGGGGTCGCCACAGAGGATCACTGGTTTGCTTATGATTGGTAGTGGATTTTTACAGTGCAGAGTTCCCAGCCCAGCACCCAACCTTCAAAAAAGGCACACCCATTCATGCACACACCTACCTGCATGTCTTTAAACATTAATCAGCCATGGGGAGGACATGCAGACTCTACAAAGAAAGCTCACCAGCCGAGAATCGAACATGAGAGCCATTTGCTGTGGGGCAACAACGCTATCCGCTGCACCACCATGGCCGTCCATAGTTCACCTTTAATATCAATGCATATTTTTACTACTGGTAATGGTGAGCTGTATAAAATGTGGTGTACATTGCAGGACAGGAAATGGCAATAAGTTGGTGGTTGATAGACAGTCTTGTCTAACTTTCATTGCTTCACTGACCACCTTAACCCTGAATGTTGTTATCCACTTATACTAATGAGTTACATCTTTTGTAACTGGAGCAAGCAATACAGCAAACAATAAAGGTTATAGGAGAAGAAGGCCAAGTAAGGTAACCTGGGAATGCTCAAGATAAGAGAAATGGAAAAGAAGATACAACTTGTTGCTGCTTTTATGGTATAAGCTGTACATTTAATTTCTTGCATGGCTGTATTTCCCTGAATACTTTCATAGTAGAGCTGGCAATGGTAGAATTATGTTCCATTAAAAATGAAGAAATATGTTTCTCTTATTTGCTTTAAAAATAAGTGGGACAGCTAAATAGGTGATAGGGTATATGTTCGTATGATACTTTCAAGGCTTTGAGTTTAAACCATTGAACATTGAACACTGTAATAAATCTAGAACTGTAACATTTTTACTACCAGATTCAGTACCATGTTTCCTCTGGAATACCTTTAAACAAATTATGATCAATAGACATTGCTTACTGGGGTCTATATTATATTTTCGAAAGTTTCAAACATCAAACACCATATGGTCGACACCATATGAGTGATGTTTGAAATTTCAAAAATATAATAAAAAAAATAAATAAATAAATAAAAACATATACTTACCTAAACGCTGTAGGCAGGGGGCAAGCCCCCCTGCACCGCACACCCTCGCTACTTAAATATTCCTACTCCAAGATCGCACTGTATTGAAGTAAACGTAAAATATTCCCTACAGCAATTTCTGTTACGTGTGTACATTTTGACATTTCGACCAATCAGGTTCGCTTAATACACATTTGCCATTTACAATTTTCAATCACGCGATAGGAACCCGCTTACTGTACCTACAGAGCTACCAAATATCAATCAATACATTTTCAGAATGAGGAAAACAAACAGGTTATGCTACTTTTGCAAAGTATCTTGTTTCATGTGTGCAATAATTTATGTAGCTACATATGCATTTATTACTGCAATAACATCTGTACTTACACTTTTGATTTGTATGAAAAGTATTGGCAATCGATATCATCAGTGCATGCTTTTTGACATTCCACATACGTCTTTACTGGAAAATAATCATAGTCATTTCCAAGAAAATCAATGCTCATGTAAGGAGTTGGGAAACATTCTGCAAACACATAAAAGATTATTATACACACAATGTTTTTTTTATTGTGCATTGCTCCAGTCATTGAATAATAACATCATATAGCAGAGGTCAGTAACATGATGAATAAATGATAATTTTTAAATTCAAATGCATCACTTAAACTTTTGTTGCTAAATGTGTGGCTTCAATTCAGATATGTGTTGAAAATTCATCACAGGAGAAAAGAATTCAGTGATACATATGCTTGCTGAATTTTGAGTAGAATAGATTAACCTTAATTTATATTTCCAGATAAAGGATTTCAGTTACCCTTCCATTAACTGGGAGATATATACATCTTCAGAAAATTATTCCCAGAAATTTCTGGATTTAGTTAATTTAAACTCTCTGGACTAGTTAGTCTATACCTCAACCAAGGGAGGTAAATTCTGGAGCTTGGCCCATATGGGGCATCTTTGCTCCCCACCAACTGTAACTCCCTCCTTGGTCAAAACAGACCACAAGTCAGTCACATTCACCTTAAGAGTGAAGACAAAAACATCATCTAATGCTTCAATATTCAGAGATTATGTGAATCTTCTGAAACTGAGTTAGGACCAAGCTAAATTCAACATCCTCTTCCAACTCAATAATCCCACAGTTTATGTGGAACATTTACAGCCAAATTCTAGTTACATGTGAATAGCTGCATAGGTGATGCATTTGATGCAAATAAAATCCAATGCCAAATTCAAAAATAAAATAGGTGGACCCAAATATAAACAGCCTCTAAAATGAAAAGAAGAAAGCTAATTGCACATAAAAAAATGCAACTATCAACATGCAAAAAAAAAAACAAAAAACAGCTAGTTGTAATAGACTTACTAGGAAACACCAGACCCTGATCAAATCAACCAAAGCCAAATATGAGGTAAATACTGCCACCCAGGCAAAGTACAACAACAAAGCCTTCTTTATATGAGTTAGAAGTCTTACAAACAATGCCAGCACTGTCTACAGCCAATAGCAAATTGTATCACATTCTTAGACCCAGAGGACAAAGCCAATCTACTAGTAGATAAATTTAGCTCTAACTTTACCCGCCTCCCCTTTTGAATTTCCAGATCGCATTCCTGTATGAACGCCTTCTTCAAATCTCTCATGAACAAGTCCTCAAGGCACTTCAAAGGATAGTAGCATTGCTAGTAAGGGGATAGATAACATACCAGGCTGCTTATCAGCCAGCTTGAAATGGGACCTGACAGACTCTGTACAGGGGCTATTCAGTATCTGCTTTCAAAAAGACATCATGCTGGATGAGTACAGGAAAGCATCTATCATCCCCTTGCACAAAGACGAAATGTCAACAGAACTGGAAAATTATATCCCAATAAGTCAGACCATCTAAATCTGTCAGGTTATGGAAGGGATTATTAAGGAATGAATAGATAAGGACATAAGTAATCTATGTACTCTCAATGCAAACCAGTCTGGATTTGTTAAGAGAGGATCCTGCCTATTTAACCTGGTCGACTTCAAGAAGGCTACTGAGGCAATGGATGAGGGCAATCCAGTACACAATGCACATCTAGACCTCACAAAGGCATTCAACCCCATTCTGTACTCAGGTAACACAGATAAACTTTTCCAGAAAGATGTTAATCCCTGTGTGTAACTCACTGGATAGCAAATTTGCTCACAAATAGAATCCAAAATTACACTGGGCTGCTGTATCCCTTCCAAAAGACCTGTCACTGGCAATGTATCCCAGGGTTCAGTCCTTGGGCCACTACTCTTTGGCATTTACTTCTCAGAGTTCAAAGCTACTTTTAAGGGTTTATTGCTGACTAGGTTTGCAGACAACAGAAACTTAATGTCATCATAAAACTTCCCAGGTCATCCACGGGAGCCCTTCTCAGACCAACAGCTGGTGTCAAAACCATGGACAAGCACCAAGTGTCAAGAAATGTACAATAATATCCTTTGCTAAGCCATAGGTTCTTTGTAACTGACACTGACAACATACCCCTGAAAAATGATCCAGTAGTTAAGGACCAGGAAGCCTATGGAGATAGTAAACTGTCCTTCTATCACTACGTATCCAGTATTGTAAGAAAGTGTTTTTTCATTGCACGGCTTATTACTAATGGTATGGAGTTAGGGTCCCGGGATTTGATTATTTCAAAGTATCCTGCACTCATCTGACCAGTCATTGGGTATAAATACTCCCTTCAGTATCTGTCCAAATATTTGACACAACTTGAATGTCCACAAAGCTTTCTAAGGAAGCCAGGGGCCTAATCATAAAACTATGCAGACTGTGTTGTAGCTGTATTTATTTATTTATATTTGTTTACTAGGAAAGTCTGATTGGGAAAGGTGCCCTTTTTCAGAAGGGGCACAGGGAGAGACGCTCCAAGTATTGCAATAAATGCAATCAGTATTTACAATAACAAAGTTTATAATGCAGTTTCAGTAAATACACAGCTTAGTACTCAATATAATACATTTTTATTGATACTCACAAACATTAATATACAAGCATTGTAATGAGAACGTATATATAGAACAGTGTTGTATAAGATAGGTAGCAGTAATTTAAGAAATACAATAGAGTGAAGTATTACAGGGGATAAGTAAGTTTAAGTGTTAACAGAGAAGAAGTGATGGAATAGTAATTTGGTTGTGCTAATTAAAAGTTAGTATAGTAGTTTAAGTACTACAATAAAGTAAGGTATTAGAAGGGAATAAGCAGGTTAAGTGATTTAGTACTTTAAAGGGAGGTATAAGAAAGGTGATGAAGGGTGTTAACAGATCTGTATCCCAGATGAGGAGCAGGGATAAAGTCAGGAGGCAGAGAGGAATATATTTAGTAATGGTTTGAAAATATGAAGGTGTGAGATAGACTTAATTGATATAGGAATTTAATTCCAAGTTGTAGCTATATTATTGGAATAAAGACTGACCCCAGAAGCCATTTATGTTTTGTAGATGGTAACCAGTTGTTTTTCATTTGACCAATGGGGAAGGTTTGGTAGATAGTATTGGAGTATGGGGCTAACTGTTATAGGTTCATAGGTTAGTGCTAGGCTAACTGCCCTTGTGAGCCATTGTAAGCCTAGCCAGTTATCCCTTGTGAGACTCAAACTCTGCACCTTGTGTTTGTAAGGCAAACACCTTAACCATTAGGCCACCCTCCCAACCCCCCTTATGGGTATATGGGGTATGGATGATTTTGTGGGTTAAGATAAGCTGGATGTATGACAGGTAGTGAGGAAGTTTGAGTCAGTTAAGTGTTTTTAGTGCTAAACAGTGGTGTATCTTGTAAGGTTTGTTGCAAGTGAATCTGTCAGTTTTGTTGTATCACTGTTCACATTTAGAACTAATTGAGGCTTGTAGATTGGTATTGTAGAACAGTGTGTGTGCGTGTTCTGTTTCATTAAGAAGCATATCAAGGACTGAATGTGCATATATAAATAGAAGGCACATGCTATGCTCAGTGCCATTTTAAAAGTGCAGGCAGAGAGTGAGCATGTATGAATGAATGTAGCTAGTTTGTATATATGTTATCTAAGTTAAAGTTAATAAGCCACAATCGTGATGTGTTTGTACATAATAAAGCTGCTTGAACAGAATCCACAAAGACTCGTCTATTATATCCTAACTAGATGAGTGATATGGTGTCAGAACTGGGATTCCAGAGACTGACTGAGATTCAGAGCTACGAGGTGCAGAGATAACAGTGAAGGTAAACTAAGAGAAATGAGCCCGAAAATGTGCCAGAAAATAACTAAAAGTAATGAAAACCTGCACAAACGGTTTATTTTATAAAAAAAGATAAAACTGAGCATTACAAGGGCACAAACCATATTATTAAACAAGCAGGAGGCACAAAAGGTTAATTTATTAAACAAAATGTTTAAGGTTAAGATATTTGATAAAATGATTATCAGAAAAGCAAACTGAGTGTGTTTAAAGCAAAACCGGCATGTTTAGAGTAAAATGAACACAAGAAAAGTACAACGGGAATGAAAAGAGATTAAACGAGCAAAACAAATATAATAAGGGCAGAAAGGGCACATTAAGTATAAATAAAGCAAGGTGACTGCATGTTTTTGGCAAAGTGCTGTGTTTTGGCATAACTATGACTTTGTATTGTATCAGGGGCATAACCAGAGTTATTTGAAGTATCTCAAAAGTGTGTAAAGTGCTTACAGTGTGTGCTTATTACTGTGCATGTATTCTGAAGAGTTTGTGTGCACAGTGCAACTATTACATGAAGTACAGTCAAAGTACAGTCATTTTGAAATGTTTCTTGTGCTGGGTGTGTCTATTTGCAAAGTGCTGCCATTACAAAGTGTCTATGCACTGTGAAAAATTATCTAGCAAGTTACCACCATTTTGGAGAAGTTTCAGTGTGCTTTGTACTGTTTAGTCACAAAGTGCAGTTACTTTGAAATGTTTCTTACTCTGAGCTGTTACCGTCCAGTTCATTCACACAGTGCAGTTATTTGAAATGTTTCATACACTGATAAGAGTTCAGCAACTTTGAGAGTATTACAGTGCCCAAGAGACTTATTTCACAAAGATCAGTTATTCAGAGGCTTGTTGTACTATTGGGCAAAGTTAGAAATACTGGCATAAATTTCTGGCTTACGTGTATGTGCGAGTTCGTGCATATTGGCAAAACCCTTCACTGGCATATATTAATATGGCAGATGGAGTGTGAAAGCCCTCACCACTTGTATTTGATCAGAATATTGCAGAAAATTGGAGAATATTTGAGCAAAAGTACGATATTTTTATACAAGCAGCTTATTTGGACAAAGATGCATGCACCAAGGCATTCATTTAGCTAAACCTAGCTGGGTCACAGGCCATTGAAAGAGAGCATTTATTTTTGTATGCACCAGCAGTATATGATGGAGAAGGTGAAAATCATCATATTGTTGTACAGGCTCAATCAAAGGAAGACCGCCAGTGTTTGTAGCCCAAATTCAGGGAAATGTGCAACCCCCAGAAGAATATTACATTAGACAGGCATTTCTTTTACACAGGAGATCAGAAACCAGGGAATATTCTGCAGTTTATATTACTGACCTGAGAAATAAAGCTAAAATGCGTAGGTTTGGTGACTTAAAAGATGAGTTAATAAAGGACAGGCTTGTGTGTGGTATTAATAGTGCTTTTGTGAGTAAGATTTTGCTTTCTGACAGTGATTTAAATTGAGTAAAGCCACTCAGATTTGTCAAATCCATGAAGTTACAGAAAGGCACACAAGTATGCTTGCAAGTGACAAGAGAGTGGTTTTAGCAGGCTCCAGAGCAAATGTAGATAGCATGCAACATGTGGCAAATCGAAACAGGCCTAAGCACATGGCAGCCACAGACCCTGCTGATTCACAAGGGAAACCCCATAGTTTTCCAGCAAGTACTAAGAGTGGAGCGTGCTCAGTGCAGTACAAGCATGACTCAGCAAAACCTAAATCCAGCTTTATTGTTAACAGTAGCAATTGTCGAGCCAGTCATGAGGCTAAAAGAGAGAGATGCTTAGCATTTGGTCAGTAATGTCACAAGTATAAAAAATAGAACCATTTTCAAAAATTTTGCAAAGTAAACCCCGCACAGTTATAAAGAATGGTCACTCAAAAGTCCATTTTCTATGTAGATGGTGTATCAGTAGCTGGTGAAAAGGTTGATGCAGTGCATTTGTTGATAAAGAACGAAGTGTGTTGTACTGTCCAGATCAATGGTAAATCCACCAAGCTCAAACTAGACACAGGTTCAAAGTGTAATGTTATATGGGCAAACTCATTGCTAAAGTGAGAACTAATGAACAACTCAATGTGGCTAGTAGTGCAAAGCTTGCTGCTTATGGAAGTGAAGAAATTCAAACCGAAGGCTCAGTAGTGCTTTCATGTTATTTGGCTAAGGACTGTTACAACTTGTTATTCTATGTAGTTTGAAGACCTGTGCAGTCATTATTGGGTCTCAGGGACAGTTTGAGAATGAATCTGCTTTCTTTTATCAAAGAAGTTTATTATATAAGCACATATCCTAGTTCCAAATTTTCTGAAGCTGTTTTCTCAGACTATGATGATGTTTTTGATGACAAGTTGGGCATGCTTCCAGTTGTATATATATATATGAAGTTAGACCCAGTGTTCAGTCCAGTAATCAGATCAACAAGAAAAGTTCCAATAGCTATGCAGGATAAAGTCAAACCTCAGCTGGATAAAATGGTGCAGCGAGGTGTAATTTGTCTATTTACAGAAGCAACTGAATGGGTGTCGTCCATGGTAGCAGCTCACAAAACAGGCTCAGATTAAATCAGAATATGTATTGACATTGAAAAGACCACATCATGCAATGTGTACAGTTGAAGAGGTTGCAGTTTAATACCGAATGCCGCTGTTTTTTCTGTCTTGAATGCAAAAAGTTAATTTTGGCAAATGATGCTTGAGCACAAATCCTCATTACTAACCAGTATTTGGTACCCTGTTTGGCAGATATAGATTCCTGAGGATGCCATTTGGAATAAATTCTGCAAGTGAAGTCTTCCAGCATGCAATGGAGCCAATATTTTCAGGTTATGCTTGTGACATAATAGTAGATGGTTTATTGGCTGGAGACAATGGTAAAGCAGAGCATAACAGAAACCTTAAGAGAGTTCTAGACAGAGCACATGAAGTGAACTTAAAGCTCAATCACCTGAAGAGTAAATTCAGACTACCAGAAGGTACATATGTAGGTAATTTATTTACCAGCACTGGCTTGAGACCAGACACATCCAAGCAGGTAGCTATTCTTCAGATGTCAGCACCAGATAATATTCAAACTCTACAGCATTTCCTTGGCATGGTCAACTATTCAGGCAAGTTCATACCAGACTTCAGGGAGTTGACAGCACCTTTAAGAGAGGTGACCCACAAATATGTTACATGGTCTTGGTTGAAACAGCACCAGAAGGCATTTGAAGACCTTAACCAGAACATTGCCACCCCACCTACATTAAGATACTATGATGTCAATAAACCAGTCACCCTTTCCTGTGATGCTTCAAAATTTGGTCTTGGTGCAGTTATTTTTCAGGAAGGCAGACCAGTAGTCTATGCATCTAGAAAACTTAACCAAACTGAAATGCAGCCTGCTCAAATTGAGAAAGGACTTTTGGTAATAGTGTTTGCATATAAAAGTTTCATGATTATGTCTATGGTTGAACTATTCAGATTAAAACTAATCACCAACCTCTAGTTACTATTCTGAAGAAGCCTATGCATTCAGCTCCAGTGGGATTACACGGAATTATGCTCAAATCACAAAGGTACAACTTCAAAATGGTCTATATAAAAGGCAAGCTTCTTTATCTGGCTGATACCTTATCCAGATCATCCAGAAATACAATGGAACAGCTTGACACAGAGAAATTTTACTTTAACGTAATGGCAATTGACTTTGCCGGTGTAAGTTTTCTACTAAGAGCCTTGATGAGCTGAAAGATCATACAAACACCAATCCAATTTTGCAAAAGCTCAACCACTGCATTAATGCTGGATGGCCGTTAAAACAATCTAGTGTACCACCTGAAGTGCAAATCTATTTTTCTTACTGAGATGAGATGTTGATGGAGAATGGCATTATTTTCAAAGGTCCTAAAATTGTTGTTCCTGCTTCCATACAACAAGAATATATCCAGATTTTGCATCATGGTCCCCAGGTTCCAAATCTACCAAAAGAAGGGTGAGAGAACTAGTATTTTGGCCTTCACTAGTGAAAGACATTGATAAAGTCCTTTCTTCTTGTTCAGTATGCAATAATAAACTGCATTTGCAAAGAGAACCAAGTCAGATAAGTCAAGTTCCTGAACTACCTTGGTCAACAGTAGCCACTGGCATATTCGAGTGGAACAATCAGCATTACTTAGTATTGGTAGACTCTTATTCAAAAATCCACACAAAAAGGAGAAAACTCAGTGAAGATGTGCACAAGTAATCCTAAAAATCACAGAGCCACACCAATTGTAGTCTCCCAGTAGTTTATTAAATCCAGGTTAAAACATAAACACTCAGCAAGTGAGTACATTTTCGTTTAGAACTTCTTCAGATGTAAAACCCCATTAATAAACCTCTTAATCCTTTTATACATAAATCAGCCAAGCAAACATGTCAATAGCCTATTACATCATCAATAGAAGAGTTCACATAAATATTCCTTTCAATAATAAAATCACAGAATATAAAATTCACATAATATAAATAAATGCACTAAATTAAAATAAAATACACTAAAATGAAATAAAATACACTAAAATGTTACATGTGTGTCAATACCACCATCGTGTGACCAAGATATGTCATGGAAACATAACTTAATAAACTGTTTATGGTTTCAGAACAATAAAAACTAAAAGGTATGTCCCCAGTAAGCAGTTTATAAAAAAGTGTGACAGAATTTTAACCATGCAGAATTTGAAACAAAAATTAAAATGTAATAAAAATATAATTCCAACACTATTTGAACTTATTTAAAAGTACTCAAAACAGTTTTTTTTTAATAATCTGGTTGATCTCAGCTTTAAAACAGGTGCCAGAGAAACAGACATAAGTAGGGTAATAATAGATTTGAAATTGTTTTTAAGGAAAATGAACTTACAAGTTATTTTAGGACAGAGTCATTATTACTGTGGAGATATACAATTAAAGAAAAAGAGTACATTTAACTCAGCACTACACCCCCAATTAAAGAATTTTGAGTCTCTAGTGGAAAAAGAACTTCGGAAAAAGGTCCAAAAGAACAAGTTTCCAGCAAATTTAACTAGGGAAAAAAGTTAACTGGTTAAACAAATTAGAGACAACAAATATGTCAGGGTAATGAAACCAGACAAGGGTGGTGGGACTGTACACATGAACAGTGTGTTGTACGAAGCAAAAATGATGGGCATTTTAAATGATTGCGATAAGTATGAGAGTGTCAAAGAATTAAATTAATATTGCTCAAAAATGTATATATTTTATGTTGAATGATGTATTACTTGATGAATTAATAGATTTGGAAACATATACTTTTTTAGTTAATGACAGATCATGTGTACCTTCAATATTCGGTATTCCGAAAGTACACAAGGATGCTCACAATCCCCCTTTGAGACCCATAGTCTTGGCAGCAGGCCCAGTTATTGAGCCCTTAGCAAAATATTTAGATATAAAGTTAAAAAAACATTCCCACGACTGATAAAAATATTTTAAAAGATTTGTGGGATTTTTTGAGAAGTATAAAAAGTGGCACATGATATGACCAAGTTCTTTTTGTAACTATTGACATAATATATTTATTTCATTGTATACCTCATGAATTAGATATGACATGATTTGAGGAAGCAATCAAGCAATATGGAAATCTAAGTTTTAACGAGTTTCATGTTTGTAATGAGCTAATGGAAATAGTTTTAAAGAATAATATTGTGTACTTTGAAGGGGAATTTTTTAAACACATGAGCAGTGTGGCTATGGGAGCCAGATGTGCCCCCATATATGTGAACATTATTCTTATGGTCTGAGAAGAGACTTTTGTAATGAATTCTCTGTTTAAGTATTGTTGGATAATGTATAAACATTCTTTAGACATAATTATATTTTGCATAGATACGGCATCAAGATTTTTTAGAATTTTCACTTATATCTCTAATACTACTAAGTGAGCCATGCAAGACTGGAATATTTGGATGTAGTTACAGAAAAAACGAACCAAGGTTATAAATCCTTAGTATATAGGAAAAACACTTATTCTAATTAATTTTTACACTAGAGTAGTGCCCACCCCTTCAAACAGAAAGCTGGTATTATTAAGGGCCAGTTTGTCAGAATAAGCAGGATGGTTTCTGATGACGATTTTGAATGTGAATGTCAGAAGTTATTTATGTTTAAGGACAGGGGGTATCCCACTAACCTTATTGTTAAATTATACAATGAGGTAAAAAATGGCCGTAATACTAGGTTTCGACCTATTTTGGGAACATTAGCCCCAGTTGAGACTATTGTGTTGGAAAATGATGAACATCTTTTAAGTTTAAGACAATCCAAAATTTATGAGCACTCTTTTATAATGGATTTCAGTGGGGATGCCCATATTATTAAGAATGTAATCAAAAATGAATAGAATAGATTCTCTAGTTTATCAGACTTGAATGCGGTTCAAAATGTTCCCTTCCACTGTATATTTAGGAAGGGGCATACTTTAAACGAATTAATGGAAAAAAAGACTAAGGGTACACCTAAGCATGGCAAACTTGGCACCTATAGGTGTAGAAGGTGTCCTCAGTGTACCTATATTAGGCACAGTGATAGCGTCACATTATTAGCTAGTTACGAGCATGACTTACAGTACCTGTGACACAAGAGCGGTAGTATATATTGCCAGTTGTACCCACTGTCGGGCATTTTACATAGGGAAAATGGAAAGGAAACAGAAGCAGAGAATATATGAGTATATGAATAATAACAAGAATAAAAAGATTGGTAACGCCCTGTGTAGGCATTCTCTAGTTTGTTCTAAAGTGAGGTTTTTTATTCTTTGTTTTGGAGGAAATCCCTATGGATGTTAGAGGAGGATGGTGGGAAATCCATAAAGAATACAGGGACCTTTATTGGCAGATCATACCGGAAGCAAATAAACCCCCCAGCTTAAATGAAAATGTTTCTCTGGCACCTGTTTTAAAGCTGAGATCAGCCAGATTATAAAAAAATAAACAAACAAAAAAAAAAAACTGTTTTGAGTACTTTTAAATAAGTTCAGAAAGTGTTGGAATTATGTTTTTATTACGATTTAATTTTTGTTTCAAATTCTGCACGGTTACCATTCTGTCATACTTGTTTATTTTGTTATATTAACTGCTTACTGGGGAAAAACGTTTTACTTTTTATTGCTTTGAAACCATAAATAGTTTATTAAATTACATTTCCATGACATATCTTGGTCACAAGATGGTGGTATTGACACACACAAGACATTTTAATGCATTTTACTGTATTCATTGTTTTATATTATGTGAATTTCATATTCTGTGATTTTATTATTGAAAGGAAAATGTATTTGAACTCTTCCATTGATGATGTAATGGGCTATGGACATGTTTGCTTGGTTGATTTATGTATAAAAGGATTAAGAGGTTTATGAATGGGGTTTTACATCTGAAGAAGTTTTAAATTAAAGCATTCTCACTTGCTGAGCATTTGTGTTTTAACCTGGATTTAATAAACTACTAGGAGACTACAACTGGCGTGGCTCTATGACTTTTAGGAAAACTCTTATGGAAACTGGTTTCAGATTGAATTATTACCTAATCTAACATCTGATCCTGTCCACCCTTGTCACACCCAGTGCAAATCTTAACATCTTTAACTCTGCCACATCCAGCTCAAACTCCTGCCTTTTAATCAATGTTATTACTAAGTTGAAACATCATTTCTCAGTCCATGGTAGTCCACACAAAGTTATTTCTGACAATGGTATTCAATTTACTAGTCAGTTGTTTCAGAAATTTCTAAGAGAATGGGACTATGCACATGTTATTAGTAGTCTAGAATAGCCAAAGTCAAATGGACTAGCTGAACATGCAGTGCAGAGTGCAAAGCAATTACTTGAAAGGTCAAAGCGTGATAATACCAATGTCTTTTTGAATTTACTTAATCTCAGAAACATACCCCATGATGATATACTTGGCTCACCTACTCAGAGACATCTATCCAGGCAAACCAGAACAACACTGCATATTAGTTCCAGTTTACTTGAGGCCTAAAGCTAAGAACAACAGAACCATCAAAGCCCAATTATTCAGTAAGTGTTCTTTCCAGAAGTCAAGTTATGATAAATGGAGCAGATTTCTTTGTCCATTGAAAGAAGGAGAGACAGTGAGGATACAAACAGCAAAAGGTTTTGACCGGATTGGTCATGTAGCAGGTATATGTGTTGAGCCGAGATCCTACATTGTAAAATCAGAGTGTGTGGAGTACAGGAGAGATCGCAGACATCTTCTTCCTGTACCAGAATCATTATTGCAGCATTGTTCCTGTGATACAGACTCTAGATCTCACAGCAATCCACACAAGATTCCCATTCTAGAATGTGTCTTACCTTCTATGTCTATTCCTGAGGATGTTCCTGATATTCCTAAGTTTGAACATTCAGCTGAGACAGCTCCAGTTGCTAAGTCTAATTCTCAGTTTTATGTCACATGATTTGGTTGTACTTCCAAACCAAGTGTGAAATACACAGCGACCTGGGCATAAGTGTTCATATGTACCTAGTTCTGTATAATTGCATGACAAAATACTATTTGCATTGTTTGCATATTCTCAGTATTGCATGATCTATTTCTCAAAGAGGAAGGATGTAGAACACAGTGTGTGTGCAACATATCAAGGCCTGAACGTGCATATATAAATAGGAGGCATGTGCTATACTCAGCACCATTTTGAAAGTGCAGCCATAGAGTGAGCATGTATGAATAAATGAATGTAGTTAGTTTGTATATAAGTTACCTTAGTTAATGTTAATAAGCTTCAAACGTGATGTGTTTGCACATAATAAAGCTGCTTGAACATAACCCACAAAGACTCATCCATTACATCCTGACTAGATGAGTGACAGTCATGATAGGGGTTCCATATACGAGAGACAGTAATAGGTAAGTGGTAGCTAGAGTTTCCTTGTTAGAGTTTGCAAGGAATTTCTTTACTCAATGAAGGGTACCTAATTTTTGATGGGTTTTCTTGATGCTGTTGTGGAAATGTAATTTGAATTTAAGATTATCGTCAACTGTCATGCCAAGTAGTTTTGTATGTTAGGCAATGTCAATCATAGGATTATTTAAGGAAGAAATATTAAAAGTTGTTTTTTTCATGGAAATGGGATTTTGGAAAAAAGAAGAGTCATTTTTTTTTGGGGGGGGGGGTAATAGCACATTATTATCTTGTAGCCAACTATCAACAGACTTAAAGATCTTGCTGTTTATCATTTGACCTAAAGGAACAGTTTGGTAGATGGTATTGGAGTAAGGCATCTATATTATCTTATTGAAGTTTCAGAATATCGGATCAGATATGGTCGACACCATATCATCGAATTCTGAAACATCAAAAGATAAAAAAAAATGCCTAAAAACAAAAATAAACACTTACCTTTGCAAGCAGGGGGACAAGCCACCCTAAACCCTCCATGTGGGGGGCTCTGCCCCCTAGACCCCTCCCTACTTAAATATACCAACTCCGAGACCGCACTACATTGAACTAAATGCTAATCTCCCCTTACAGAGATTTCTGTTTAAATGTTCAATGTTTTTTGCTTTCGCTAATCTGGTGCCAACAATATTAGCTTTGATATTGTCGGCCTTCGACAATGTGAAGTAGACCCGATGTAAGGACTAATTTCCATGTAGGTTAATGGATGGATGATTTTGTGGGTTAAGATAAGCTGGGTGTAAGATAGGTGGTGAGGAAGTTCGAGACAGCTGAGTGATTTTATCTGGTATTTTGTAGCACGTGATTATCCTCTAGACAATTTTAAACAGAGTTAAAGTTCTTGTAGCCTTGTACCTCTTCTCTGTTTATTACAGGTTACTGAGGGGTGCTCTCTGCTTTGCATACAGAGCCTCGGCAGACCCTGTCCTGTCAAGCCTACTGGACATTATCAAGTCCAGTGAAGGACATAAACACTTACTTAAGAGATATAAATCTCTTTTTCAGTGTAAGTAGAACATGTTGGAGGAATAGATAAGTATCACAGCGAATACTTCTTTTTTGGAACTGGCATTTCTCCACATAATGTACGGTACTTCTGTTACAATGTTCAAACATAATGTGTACAAAAGGATGGGTAACCACAAATTCTCCTCTGGTTTAGCACCCTTATCCCTCATGGATAGGGGCAACATGTACATGTTCTGCTCATCTATGGGTTATTTGTACTTAAAATTTAATGGCTAAAAACTTCAAGAGAATGTATAGCCAGACTTCTACAGATCTTAATGGACTAATAGCCTATAAACTTATGAACCAATGACCCTATTAGCCTATGTTAAGTATTTCCTTTTACGTCTGGCACAGAGTATTCTGGGGAGTAAGGATGTCTTGTCAGAATGTGTATCATGTCTGTATGAGAACTGAAAATGTTCAAAATGAACTTTGGTCATTCCAAAATTATTTGATTACTACAGCTTTAGATATTAATATAACTAAATATATCACTACACCTTTCCCTTACATTTTTCTAAATCATCTCAGTGAAGACTTCATTTTTATCTTCCCTGATTAATATATTATTGTACTGCATTTTAGTCTTATTTATATTGCAATTTTTTTAAACCTCCACATGGAAAAACGTCCACACCACTCTGATTCATATTGCTCCAACAATATGTCATTTTAACTAAGATATGTAAGTTTTCTGTTATACATACATTGTTTTCATCAACAATCCACTCCATCTAATTGTACCTTTTAATTAACATTATTTTCCTGGACAAAGGGCAGGATAATTTCTTATGCTAAAGAGTCAAATGAAAAGAAATGAGGTAACTGTGCTACTTCATGGGACTGTGGATATGAAATACAGTCGGGAATCGTGTATAGAAAAGTACATCCAGATTAGGGGTAGAAAACTTGAAGCAAAGTAGTAGAGAACTCTCCTTCATGATAATTGCATGGTGGAGTTTGATTTCCAAACCGTGACAACACTTGGATTTTAACAGTATTGAAGTCATTGAATAATGCTGTCAGACACAGGGCAGGATTCACGAAGCCTCTGTGTAAGAGTTATAACTCATACACGGAGGCTGCAGTTAAACGGAGTGATGTCAGCATGCTCTGCATATTCACGAGAGCATGCTGAATCACACTTAAGGCTAACACGGTCCGTGTAAGACAGTAGGGGGCGTGTCCGTAGGCCGAGCCCTGTAAGCGGACACGCCCCCAGAAGAGGAAAAGTGCCCAAAGTAAACACCCGCGACAGAGTCCACGGAAATGTGAATAAACACAACACAACACATGCCCCCACAGACTATGAACAGAAAACTTATAAATAAACATGTTATATATATTTTTTAAATTGTAAAAATGTTTAACCGTGAGTGCGCTCGTTTGCGCGGGCGTGCCCGTAGTGCAGCTACAGTTAGCAGTCAGTGGGAAAGCATATAAGAACTAAATATGCAAAATAAGTCAGGAAGCAATAGCGTAGTGGTAGAGATGTTGGCTGAAGAGCAGGCATTCATGGTTCGAGCCCCCACAACACCAATTTTATTTTAATAGCAAAATAAGCAGGAAACAAGTCCCTGACAAATATGTACACATAAAACCACAATTTATGCAAAATGTAATGAAATAGCCCATTTATATTGAAGAAATGTGAGGTAACAAAAGAATAAGAAATGCCAGATGTGCCCATAGCTGAGCTACAGTTTAACAGAGTGAGTGCATCTGCCCGTAGATGAGCAGTGGTTTAACTGGTGCAAAATGAGTGCCCGTAGCTGAGCAGTGGTCTAACATGCTAAATCTATGTGCCCCTAACTGAGCTGAGCGTAATATGCGTGCCGATAGCCAAATGAGGCTTAAACCAGCGTACCCCATTTGCGCGGAGCTGCGCACCGCACAAACAAGCTAACCGACGGGCAACGTTGAGCAAGCTGTATCAAAACTGCCTTTACAAAGACACACCCCTCAGCATGTCTAGACAGTCATGAAAAATAAAAAGCAGTGGCCAGGTTCGAACCCAGGATACTATACACCATAGTCAAGGTACAGAACCACTAAGCCATGACAGCAGTACCTTTAAATGCAATAATAGCTAATATATAGGAATGAATACAAAGTGGAGCATGACAATGCAGGTTTACTGAAGTTGATACAATTCCAAAATGGCCAATCACAGATATGTGCGGGAAAAACGGACTATATAAGCCCCATAGGCGGGAATACACAGCATAAACGATTGTAGAACTGACCTTCAGGCAGAATGACAGGAGTAGGAGAGGGTAGTTGCTTTCGAGCACAGAGGTGGGGTGTTGAGGAGTCCATGTACATGGTCTGGCTCCTAGTCCATAATCATGAGGCCCAACTCATGCAGGGCCAGGTCCTCTGGGGAGCATACAGGGCTGAGGCGTGGGACCGGTTGGCTCATGATCTCACCAGTGCCACAGGGATTCCAAGGACTGGTGAGCAGGTCCATCACCACCATGAGGACCTGAAGAGACGCAAGCAGGACCAACTGAACCTTTGGATCCAGGAGGCCCGGCAAACACCCAATGCCCCACTACTGAATAAGTTACATTTAATTATGTATGTAAGAAATTAAACTAGCTGATATTATGGAGATGTGTATTCCAATATTACTTCATTTATATTACAGCTGCAGGTGTCCGTTCTGTGAACCGCAGAGCCTATGGCGATAGACTGGTGCGGTTGCGCAACCAGGCAGGTAAGTAATCCACTACCAGTAACTGTAAAGAAATATAAAAGTATGACAGTCAGCAAAAGAGTGCAGTGTAGTCAGTAAGGAATAAAATGTGCAAGTAACAGTGTGAAAGTGTCTGCAAGTATTGCTTGATTACAAAAGTGTGTTTCAGCCTGTAAGTTAAACCGAAAAATGAAACTGTCTGACATATATTCTGAAATAAAAATGCCCTATCTGGAAGAAAATAGTACACAACCTGCAGCAGGCTGAAAAGTATAGCTGCAGAAGATGATGAAATCACGTGTGAAATATATCCCTGTTGAAATACTGAAACATGACAGAAGTGAGACTGCTGGAAAGGATTGTAATAACTACAGGTAAAACATGTCAATAAAGCCTAGAAGTAAGTACCATCCTGAATAGTAAAATGAAAGCAAGTGAGAGAGTGTGAGAAAGTGTCATGAATCTAGCAATACAGTAGTAATAACCCCCGAATAAAGTATACTGCAGTCAAGACAGAATGAAATACATGTGAGATTCAAAACCAAACAGCGAAATCTGTTCAAAGTGTTGCTGCATCTGGAATGTGTATCCCAAAATCTGGATATGTTGCTCTCAGTCTGCAATATGCAGATAAGATGATTCTCTGATATACCAAACATCCACACTTGTCTACAGCTATACAATGCAAATGTAGCAGGATGATGTAGCTGAACAAAGCTAGATATGAATGTGTATGAAGAACAATAAAATGTATATTGATGTTGCAGTAACAGTCCTATCACCAAGATGAAATAGTTATCATATAGGAAACTGTAGTTAGAACAGTAGTGTGTATATAACTGTAGCTATTAGAAATGTACAGCATATGTATTGTTATTCGAAGGTGTTAATATTATTTCCTGTACCCCACCCTATAACCACATATAACCCATTCCACGTGAAAATGGTATGCGCAATCACAATTAACACCCTGGACGTTTGTCCTGTTGGGTCATATATATTTGCATGTCCGTTGATGCATCTGCCCTGTTCATACATCCACACCTGATGGCCTGTTGCCATCAATTAACCCTGCATGTTGTTGGACTGTGTATTTCTGTTCAAATTATGCATGTGTTATGCACGCTGTTCAATGGTGTGAATATCTGGGTGTTTGGTTAATGGGAATACTAATGCATGCTCTTACAACTAATTGTGAATGGTATTATATGTCACTAACCCAAACTGTCATGACATAATGCAAAACATAGGACGACAGGGAAGGCGGGTTCCAGCGGACCCACCTCTCCCACCTCAGCTGGCGAGTGCACCTGGCACTAGTGCCGAGTCTGGACCCTCTTCCGGTGGCCCTGTGCCACCTGCGGGTGGAAGTGCTGCAGGGGATGGGGCTCGCCCCCCCTCTGAAAGTGTGGCCGGAGGAGAACCACCACTCACCCTCCGTAGCGTCCGGACTGTGGTGCATAGGGAGATTCGGGACTCTGTTCTTGAGCCCCTACGCCAGCTCGAGGCACGGGTGGCGCAACTAATGGGCATGCCTGTTGCCCGGCCTACACAGTCCCCAGCACAGCCCCATCCTGGGCAGTGAAGGAACAGTGGCAACTGCCTATGGGTGGGGATATCAGTTCCACTGTTGCCATCTGTGGGCTCATGGGCTCTGGATATCCAAACCTCCGTCCCCATCAATTGTGTAACCCCCCCACACATGTCATACACTGCCCCTGTATGCGTCTTGTTTGTCTTGTCTGTTACCTACCCAACCTACCTCCCCAGCTGTACCGACTTCCTTCACCTGACATACCATTCTCACCTGAAAAAAAAAAAAAAAAGGGCACTCTGTACCCACAAAAAAATTACGCCCCATACATAGCTGCCCATTCCGCACACGTCTGCTGGACATGGAACCTATCAATTACAATTGGCTGTACAACAAGTATTATTGTTGTCCTGACACCTCTCCCAGGGGTGGAAGGTTTCAAATGTCACACCAAATTACATACATATGCACAGCTGTTGCTGATGAAGAAATGGGCAGCTATGGGCCTTACCTACATCCCTCCTGCACATCCCAAGCTTGTTTCCCTACTGTCTTACCCTCTTTGTGACCCCTTTTTCACCACTTTCCTGTCTCCCCATTTTCTTTTCTTTCAAAGAAAATAGCGCGGGTGTGCGCCAGAGTAAGCACCGTTAAGCGGTTGTAAGCGGGTGTGCGCGTGTGTGCACGGAGCTAAACGGCAGTGCGCATGTGTGACCTCTGTGCAAACCAGCGCTAACCCGGTTACAACTGCTTAAAAGTGCCTTAGTCACTTTGATTGACAGGTCCTGTACTCAGTTCAAAAGCAAAATAAAATCCCACTGTCAGTCCTGAACCCAGGACCTTGGAAACACTAGTCTGTACGACCTACCACTAAGCCATGACTCTTATACAAAAACATTGTGCTAAAATAAATATAACATGTAATAGTAGGAATGAATGTAAAGGGAATATAGGATGTGTAGTACCCAAAGCATGTCATTTAAAATTATTGTCAAAACTACTGGATTTCCATAATAGTAGTGTGTGAACAGAAACAGCCATGCTAGTTGGTAGCTTGTAGATAATAAGGTCAGTTAAAGTACATATATAAATGTATGTATATGTACATATATATATATATATATATATATATATATATATATATATATATATATATATATATATATATATAGTTGTAGGAGTCATTGTGCATACACACTTGCTACAGGGAACATGAGAGAGGAATGGAGAAATGTGAATCTACAACACAGCCTGAATCATGAGAGAGATACTAACCTTTACACTCACAGAACACTGTCCACAGCATACCAGCATGGTCCCCGCCCTTACAATCTGAAAGGGCAACGCCTATCCCACATACCCTTTTATAGCACTGACCTGAAATCACAGTGAGAACTGCAATCAGTACACAACTGGCTGTATGCAATTAGCAAATGCTGGCTTACAATTGGTGCAGAGGCCATCACATGGACCTATGCAGATACCTACAAAAGCATCCAGTGCTAACACTCCACACATGCAATACATTCATTGCATTGTCTGTAAGCAGACAGAGGGAGAGCGAGAAGTGAGAGAGAGAGAGAGAGCAAAAAAAAAAAAATTACACTGTGACTCTGTCACCCGAAGCTGTCAGCACTGACAGTAGCAGCAGCAAGCAGAAGCAGTGGTAATGCAACCAGCTGTGACAAACACAGGTAATGCAAAGTAGCAGATTAATAGTGTGCATACTGTGAACCCTCCAAATGTGCCATAGGTCTGTATCCATAGGTATGTCCATGTGATATGTTGTGTGTACGTAGTTCCACCAAAAGGGGATGACCATACATTACATGTTAATCAGTCTTAGGCCATGATCCTGGCAGCAGTTGTCTGTGTGTTGGCCCAGCAATGGCTGTAGTGACTGCTTTGAAAGGTCAGCCAGGTTCAAAAGGCAGGATCAGCCCATCCCAAAGGCACACTGGCTGGGAACATGTGTCTGCAGGTACCCGATATCACTACATATGCATCCCATACTGCATAATTCCATAGCTTAGCAGACTAGGCCCGTTATGCATATGATGTGGTAATTCCCAGGGTTAGTCGAGGTGCCCCCTTAGTGGTGTGGGACCACTGTTGCTGTATGCCACTGTCCAGGTACATATCCTGTAGTACGGCCAAGATAAATTATCATTGTTATATGCGGTTGTATGTCCTCTTGGAGTGCCAGTAGCACACATCCAGGGATACCACGAGGTCACAGTGATGCTGTGTGTTCTTCTCCGCTGAGGGTGGCCCTCACCTGGACATGTGAGATGATAGGGAGGTTACATCCAGCTGTGATAAATATTTCAACTGGTGGGGGAGAAGGAGGGGGGATACGTGCACCGAACATGTCTGCAAGATTGTTGCCAATATCCGTGTGTTTGGTGAATGTTAAGTAGGTGTGTATTAACACAGAGCATATCTGAGGCATGTGGTCCATATGTGTAACATAACTGAAGAAGGCCTTGTGGTCATTCATAGTGTATGTGTCCATTTCCCTCCCAGAGTAGGCCGTGGCCATTGTTATGTCGGACCGTAGCGTAGTACCAGTGCTGACCACAGATGCCTTCCCTTAATGTGAATGTGCTCTGTCCTGCAGTAGCCTCCTGCTATTGTTATACAATCTGCCTCTGTCTGGGGTCCACCGGACAGGATGCCTAACCTTTGTGCATAGGGTCTGGGTTAGAAATGTGTGTGCAAGTTCCATGCAATCTGTGGCATGTCCATGGTAAGCATTTGCAAAGGGGTCAGCAGTGTGGCTTGTGGCTTCCACTGGCACAGTGTGCTGCATGAATACCATCTTAGTCCCAGCAAGTGAATAACTTTCTAATCACATACATATCAAAGTAGTCTACTGTGCTGGTGGTGGTGGTGGGATATGTATATCCAGGCCGAGTAACTTCTGTCCACATCACAGTAGTGGACGGTGTCCCACATACAGTACCTTGGGATGAACCCCCAGAGTGAGGGTGTGCATTGCACCTGTCAGTGTGTGCTGACCAATGGGGCATGCTACTATGTTGTGTGGAATGTGGCAGGTATTGTTGCACAGGTGTTGGCTGAGCACTGATATCTGGCCATGTACCTGTGTATCCACCATGATACACACACATGCAACATATGGGAGTAGTAGTATATCACTACACATGAGTATCATGTATAGTATGTGTGCCATATATTGCTGACATGGTCTGCTGATATCCTGTTTGTGTTCTCTTCCAGGGAGATGGCGCGACAGCGTAACCCCACCTACTCTGTGGCAGAAGATGAGGAGATCCACCAGAGCCTGGTGCAGGAGTATGACATCCTGTTTTCCCGCACCAGTCAGAATCAGCAGGAGAGGGTCGCACTGTGGCAAGACCTTGTCCATAGGGTAAATGATATTGGCACACATAACAGGACATATGAGCAGGTACGACATCACTGCAGTGATTTAATCCGAAGTGTCCGGCAGCGTGCATCAGATATCCACAGGCAACAGGTCGCCACAGGAGGTGGGGTGGCCATACACCCCCCCCCTCACCAGACTGGAGGGGCTATTCCTAAGTGTTGTGGCTCCAGCCCCAGAACACCAACAGCAGTACACCTGCATTATGATGGAGGCTGGTTCCACACAACAGCACGACATGGAGCGTGCAGGTAATATGCCATATGTACACTTCACTGTTCTGTACACTGTATCATATGCAATATCAATGGCACAGTTGTGCCCACTGACATTAATCTCATCATTTCTGCAGGTCCCTCCAGGGTTACAGCAAGGCAGGCCATCCATGCTGGTGAGTATGTTTAACATAACCTACAATAGTCCTGATAATGCTAGTAACAGTAGTGTAACTCAGTAGTGCTCTGTGTGTATACTGCGGGGTGTGCATGTGTGCATGTGTGCAGGTGTGCCTGTGCCCATGTGTGCATGTGTGCATGTGTGCAGGTGTGCCTGTGTCCATGTGTGCATGTGTGCATGTGTGCCTGTGTCCATGTGTGCATGTGTGCCTGTGTCAACGTGTGCATGTGTGCATGTGCCCATGTTTCCATGTATCCACGTGTGCATGTGTGCATGTGCCCATGTGTGCATGTATCCACATGTGCATGTGTCCACATGTGCATGTGTGCATGTGTGCCTGTGTGCATGTGTCCACGTGTGCATGTCTGCATGTGTGCCTGTGTCCATGTGTGCATGTGTGCCTGTGTCCAAGTGTGCATGTGTGCATGTGTCCATGTGTGCATGTGTGCATGTGTGTATAAGTGCATCACTGGTAACAATGTCTGGAGACTGTAAACTGTGTTTCCTGTCTTCCTCCCACAGGTTCTGGGGCTGCTCTAGTGACCTGCAGCAGGGAACCTGAAACCTTTGCCACGGCTACTGGTAATGATGATATTTGTGTAATGGTACAGGAAGGTGTGTCAGGGTCTGCCATTGGTGAGCCAATTGACAGTACACAGGTGTCAACCCCATCATTGCGCACAGTCATCCTGCCTGTACATCCTTTGTCACCATTGTCCCTAGGTGATGGACAGGATACAGTGGGCATAGACCAGGGTAATGTGGTACCTGTGGCACATGCATCCCCACACAGCAGCCATGGGCAGGGTCCTCAGATGGTACCACACAGACAGTTGCCCATGGGTTCTCGTGGGAGCATCCATGGGTGTACTGCCTCTGGCCGACGTGCCCAAAGAGATCTGTCAACCTCAGCTATGTTTCGGACTGTCATGCAGGCACAGTCACGTATGGAAAGGTACACCAGACAGGGTCTGAGGGAGCTGAGAGCATGTCGCACAGCCATGACAGACAGTATGCGTGACATTGCGGATGCTATCCGTAACTTCACCGATGTCATAGACAGACGTTGTGGGGACATATTACAGCAGTTCCACAACCAGATGTCCATGAGCCAGGGCAATGGTGGGCGTTTGCGGCGTCGATGTGGCCGTATGCCGGCAGGAGTAGCAGCTGGCAGTCGGTGCAGATGACAACAGGCTCGCGCACGCCCCCATAGTGCCAGCAGCAGCCCCAGCAATGCTGGGTCTGTGCTGTCATAGGAACGCCCCAGGAGACCACGTGCACGTTGCCTCTGGACAGTCCCAACAGGGACTTGTGTCCAGTCAACACACTCCCGCTTCTGATGACAGTACCCAGTCTGGCTTAGTACTGGATACGGTCCGTAGCACCCCTGCCAGGCACAGGTACCATGTCCATGCACACAGACACTGATCTGTATGGCCTGCCAGGTGCAGTCTGTGTCTGTCCACAAACCCCTGCATATGGCAGCCATGAGGTGGAACTGTGTGCGTGCATACACACATGCGAAATGTTAACACCTAGGGCGACCACATACATGCACACACTGCACCAACACTGCCCCACCCTGTACTGCTGCCCCTCACCAACACACATACACACACATGTCAATTGGTGGTATCAGTGGCTGACTCTGGCATACCTATTCCACACCCTGTGCATATGATGACACTGTGCCACCTCCTGCAATCTCCAACATCATTGCGGGAACAGGTAAACACGTTGCTAATGCACAGGGTGACTACATAGAAGTGTATTAGTAGTATCATGTTGGTAACAGTACAGTGTGCTGCTATGACTGTGTGTTTATCCCAGCATGCCTGCTGCAGTAACTGTATGAATGTCCTGAATTGTTATCTGCACCCATAGTACATACCAAAGTATAACAGCTGCACATAATTGCATGCCGGTGGTAAGTTTGTCAACAGATAGCCGCATACATGGGTAGCACAGGGGGAAAGCTAATGCAAGTAGTGATATGCAATGGTGGACATGTACAGTAATGGTGTCAAGTTGCCCACAACGACTATGCCATGTGGAGGTTCGTGCATGTAGATATGTGTGCAGTACCAATGTAATCCAAATCACAAATAAGTATGACATAATATCAGTTCTACCATGGGCATCTGCGCTGCGTATTCCTGGGTACATGTTGATAGTGCCTACATATTTGCATTGTTACTTACTGTTATTGTTACCCCTTCTTTGATGTACAATGTACTACTTCTAGCCCTGTTTACTGTAGCTTTGTTTGCATGCATGTTCGCTTGGGGTTCCCTGGAACACTGCTTACACCTGCAATGCAGAGTTACAGTGCTTCTGTAGACTTCTAATGACATCTGCATAGCGTACGATATGTATGTCAACTTTACACATGACAGAACGTCACTGTCTGTCCCATACGCATGTACGTTGCCTGTGACACATTGCATACGCCTTACCTGGCATTTACCCACGTGTGCAGTCATATATGTCAGTGCTGTGAAACAGTAGCGGTACACCCACACATACACACCTTCAGTATGTTGTTCCCCATTGGCGCTATGTGTTGGTACTCACCATGGCAATCACACTACTAGGGTAGCATGTGCAAAGGTAACCTGTGAATTGCCTCTATGGTCCAGTTGTGGTTTATGTGAGTCATGTGTTAATGTCACAGCTGCCACATGTATGCAGTCAGCCATCACTCTTGGCCAGGAACGTACAACACATGTGTGGGATGCCACCACACAGCCAATCTGGGGACTGGTCTCTCTGAACCCAGTAATACCATACCCTGTCAGGTGGCATGTCATATATACTACATCCTGGACAAACGTCAACCCCAATCCCTGCTGCTACTATTGATAATACCAATGAAGATGTTCCTAAGAGTTTTGACCAGTTCTTTACTGAGACATTTCAGGCCCTAGCTAGCCATCTACCTTCTAGCTCCCCTGGTCCTGAAAGTAGCACCCCTAGAAAACTACTTGCATTCAGCTGCCAACCAGTCACCACTTCACTTCTCCGTACCTTGATTGAAACAGTGAAACCCACTACACTTTCTGCTGATCAACTCCCTGCCGAGTACCTATCAAAACCAGATGATGCTATTGCTTACCCCGTCTCAAATGTAATCAAAGGAACCATGGTAGAATCTAACTTTCCCACCATCTGGAAAATGTCATATGTAATTCCACTTCACAAAGGAGGCAGCTCTACTGAATTCTCCAATTATAGGCCAATAGCTATACTCTCTCCACTTGCAAAGATTATGGAAACTTTCGTCATAGACAATTCATGCACCACCTAATCCAAAATCGCATTATGGCAGACACTCAGCATGGCGTACGTCCTCATCACAGCACTACTTCAGGTCTCCTAGCCTTTACTAACACCATAAACCATACTTGCAACACTAATTATATATCCTCAGCCCTCTTTTTGGATCTTTCCAATGCATACGATATGGTTGATCACCAACTTGTACTCCACACCCTGCAAACACTGTCTAGATACTGGAGCCTTCCAATGGTTTCAATCCTACCTGCATGGTCGACAGCAGGCTGGCCTCTGGCAGAACAAACTCTCTAACCTTCTACCTAACACCCTCAGAGTACCACAAGGCTCTATACTAGGGCCCTTGCTGTTCTCCATCTTCATTAACAACCTTTATGCTGTCATCCCAAAAGTCAGCTGTATCCAATATGCTGAAGGCTGTACTCTGATCTGCTCAGCCACATCTCCAGTAGAGTTATGGTCAGCAACCCAGACCACCTTTAATACAATAGAAAACTGGCTTTCTGAACATCATCTGATCCTAAATCCCAAATAAACTAAACTGTTGTTATTTCACCAACACGTAGGTCTACCACTTTCACCGTTACCATAACATCAACTGATGGCACAATAATCTCCCCTGACCCATCTCCGAAACTATTAGGTGTCATCAAAGACAATAATCTCAAATGTGACCTACATGCTAACCAGATTATCAAAGCCATCAATAGAAAACTAGGGTCACTTTACAGAATTAAAGCCTTCCTAGCCCCTCCAGCTAAAGGTGCCATAGCTCGCTCACACCTTGTTTCAACCCTTCTGTATGCATCCCCTCTACTCTCGAATATGAACAAGACTGTCCTTAACAAACACTCAATTTTCTACAACCACATTGCCAGGTTTGCCACTGGGCTGCCTTTTAGGACACATCATTGCATCAATCTAAATCAGCTTGGTTGGCTTGCAATAGCCAGCCTAATACAGTATAACCAACTGATTATGGCCTATAAAATCCTCTATAATCCAGACAATACTCCTGCACTTCAAATATTATCACCCCCTATAACAATCCTAGACCGCTTTGATCCTCTAACAAATTACTACTTCAGACTAGCAAGTTTAATAACACAGCCGGTGATTCTCTCTTTGCAAACCCTGTAAGTAGATCCTGTAACTCACTTCCAGCTGATATTACCCTACTGTCCACCTTAGGTCAATTTAACAGTAGACTCATACAACATTTGTCACTTAACTGGCTATGTCAATGTATCAAGCCTGGCTAACTCGAATGTGTAAACTCTGTGAACCACTTTACTGTGTAATGTTAATTTAATCCTGACTTGTGCTCAGGACTAACATTAACCTGTGGAACATGTTTGACTTGCTTACTTATGTAATCTCTGTAAATAATCTGTTTGTAATATATAATGCTAGTATTATGTAATGCTGTATCTGCTACCCTCGTAGCTTGTCTCCACGGGCCTCCCCTGGAAATGGACATGCATCCAGTTGGACTACCCCAGTCAACAAATGTAGGATAACTAAAGAAATAAATAAAATATATTACAGTGACTACAATACAAGTCAGACATTGACACGCACTGACAGCATGCTGAACACACTGGGGCATACGTGGGGACTCAGAATAGCAGCCTGCCTGGGCATCACACACCTCTGCAGCTGGCACACAGGCATATGTTCCATCAGAACAAAGCACATGCCACACATGGCATGCACATCCCCTGTGCCACACACTCACAGCCTGTAGGGCTACACAACACACCTGCTACAGATGTGTCAGGTACCTGTCTTGTATGCTGCACTGGGGTCCCGCTCAACAGGCTGTATCTGGTGAAGGTCACAGTGATATGCCTCAGGGGCACTATGGTCCACCACAGCACACATGCATACAGGTCAGTCAGAGGCATGGACAGATATGACTCACTCATTGACCATGCCAGTATGGCTGCCTGAGACATACCTCCCTGGACTACATGATAGGGAACATAGAATGGATCTCTCAGCATGTGGCACAGGCCAGTATGAGCCTGATGTTGGTTGCCAACATACCCTCACCAGGTATTCTACCACTATATGTGGGAAGGGTGTTGTATGTCTACATTATGCTCAGTCTCCACTGTCATTCATAGGGTATCCACTGGCTGTCAATGTGTGCTTACATGCTAGGGAAGCCACAATGATGTGCAAGGGTCATCTTGCACGTGACACCCATGGCCCGATGTATAATGGCAAAGCTCCTTGGTACACACATACTGGCTTATGCTGCAGGACATGGTTTACATAGCCACCTCCATGGGTATCACACAGGTTAGGACACTAACAGTGCTGCTACACAACAACAGCAGTGTACACCGGAAGATGCATGCACCAGACACTGCCCTCAGCACGGTGAACTGCAATGTCTGTGCAGTACCAGATTCATGATTCATGGCTCACAGGTGTTACCCATCACTAACAGTTTATGCCCCATACCATGCCTGTCGTCCCCTACACATGTAACACACATGGATAGGGGGGTGGTATCCCAAGGTAACACAGATACACACACCTCCAGGTTGTTGGCACAGCACAAACCATCACGGCCTACTCATGTGCAGCTAACAGTGTGTCGGACTGCCATCTGGTTCATAGCCTGGCACACACAACCCTCCCATACACAGGAAGACCACCTATCCTCCATAACAACACTGGCAATATGACAGTCTCAAGAACTGTGTTTATATGGCGGACTGCATCCAGCCAAACATTGTGTGTGAGCATTACTGTAGCTACAACACACTAGTTGAAGGGTTCACAGCATGTGGTCACTGAATTGCAGTGGAATGACATGTTACCACTACCACAACAGGTGGGAACATGCAGCACCTGTACATCGACTACATGTACACTATATGGCCCAGACCAGATGTGTATCCCCTGCTGTAGGTCTTTCACCATAGACACCCACACTGTATAGAGACATACCACGTGCGGACCCTGCACAGTAAGACACAGTCATATTGGTATACATTGCAAATACCATTTATCTACTCGAGGCATGTGTCAGACATGGTAACTACTGCAGATCACAGGTATTTATGTGTATGTGTCACACACATACATCATGTGTGCAATGCCATTGCTGGTTTAGGCAATGGCATGCATTGTTATGTACAAACACCCACACAAGGTCATACTGTGTGACACAACCACACGTGACAGTTGTGGGTTACCAAAACATGCCTATCTGTACTCTGACAATGGTAATAGACACAGTAGTAGAGTACACTATTGGCATTACCAGCCAACTGGCCCTGTTTGGCTGTGCTGATAATGTGGTGACATCCCCTGTGTTTACTGGGGGAGTATGCAGCATCTGGTGTATTGTAGTATTTGCCAAATGGATCTGTTCTCTCACACTTGCATTTACACACACCCTACTACCCCCACACACATGCACACTTGTCATTTGCAGGATTCATTCCCCTACCTAATTAAGTCATGACACGTAAGACAGACGCAGTAGCAAAGTGCACTATTCGGTTTACTAGATAGTTCCTCTTCTCTGGCTGTACTTATAGGGTGCTGACAACATCAGTATTTTGAAAGGGTAATGTGCATCAGGTAGTGTGATCTCCTGATTGCCAAAACTAACATGTTTTTCATACGGAAATGCACACACACAAACTCCCCACATCCAAACACACACACATGCCATTTACAGGTTTCAAACTCCTACCTAACTACATTACGATACTCAGGAGAGATGCATTAGCAGAGTGCACTATTCACATTATCGGGAGGCTTACCTTCTCCTGCTGTACTTATAGGGTGCTGACATCATCTGTGTTTAGAAAGGGGAGTGTGCATCCTGTAGTGTGTTCTTCCAGTTGCCAAAAGGGACATTTCCCTCCCACATATTTGCACACACACACACTTGCCAGATTCAAACCACTACCTAACTATGTGATGACACTCGAGACAGACGCATTAGCAGAGCGCACTATTTGCATTACTGGGAGGCTTCCCTTCTCCTGCTGTACTTATAGGGTGCTGACATCATCAGTGTTTAGTAAGGGGAATGTGCGTCCTGTAATGTGTTTTCCCAGTTGACAAAAGGGACATTTCCCTCTCACAGCCTTTCACACACACAAACCCCACTCATCCACACACACATGCACTGAGCATTTGCAGGATTCAAACCCCTACCTAACTATATTATGACACTTGAGGGAGACGCATTAGCAGAGCGCACTATCTGAATTATTGGACATCTGTTCTGCACCTGTAGTATTTCTAGGGTGCTGACATCTTTATTTCTACAGAGGTATGTAGATGTAGTACTACCTGTCAGGTGGGGGATAGCATATATATGCATTTGCAGCCACCTACGTCAGGGTCAGATATGCACATCACACTGGCAGGTTATGTTCTATACCATGCTTTGGGACCACATGACCTGTAACACACAACACAACCAGTCCAGAAAACCACACCCACATCCAGGACACACACTTAGCTTCCCTGGGAACAGTGCCAGGATATGCAGGTATTCACATACACCATTCCAGTTGTTAACATCAGGTACAGGCATATTGTGTGTGAGAACTACTCAGGCCTCTACCACTTTACCCTACAGCCACTACAATTTGTAGGTCCATGTGCTATGGCAGAACCACACACCACAGCCACATGGGTGAATACATATTGCACCTGTCCATCTGCAACGTGGGTACTCACTGTTCCACACCAGAGGTAGACCACCATTGTTGATATCTGACCATACCCACCTTTCCTGGACATCCATATCTCATCTCCACCCCAGGCAAGGTTGTCACTGCACACAAACTGTGTTTAGCACAAGCAGACTCTACACTTGTTTAGACTGGGGTGGATGACTTCAGAGGACCCATGCTGGAGGACTATACTGGCCACTCAGCATAATTCTTGACAATTGCATCCTATGAGCATGTGTACAGTTTGCATTGGTCATGCTATCCCACATATACCCATGACTGCTCCACAACAAGACACCTGTCAGCTGTACACCAGCCATATATGCGCTGTTCAACAGACAGAGTGACCTAATACATTGCAGAGCTGTAGCCCACAGAGGGAGGACAACTGTGGACAGTTCCAGCATGGCACTTCATTCACACATACTCATTACAACACAGTGTTGACAGTGGAATCATCCAGAGAATGCAGATAGGGCTCCCCTCAGTCTGTTATTGACGGACACCTACGATCAGAGATCCTCAGCAACCCTCTCACAGCCACAGCACACACCGACAACATGGCTGTGGCTTAGCACATTCAATCCCTGAGACCTCCATGGTGCCCCTGCTTGACAGAGGTACAGCTCACTAGCCTCACATGTTGCCTTCTGTGACCTACTTTACAGTGGCACAGTAGCCTACTATCCTGGGGATGCAGATGCCAAGTGCAATCTGGCTGAGCTGTCATTCCCTGGGGCAAGAAGCCTAGTATTGACCTCTACACCCATATGTTCAATTGTCGGATGCACAATATTTGTTGTGCTGTTCTACTGTTTGCAGGTCTTTATTGCCATAGCATTCCCTGTTCCTATGACCAACTTGTGTATCTGTGGCAGATATTTGCATATGACGGTGATCCACTATATCACTTATGTCTCTGTGGTCATTTACTGTGTGCACTGGGCTGATTGCTGTGTTGTGGTTGGTTCCTGAACTGACACGTACAAATACCAGATATGTGTGGCCAACTGCTACACCGAGATATGGCCTAAGTGTGTGAGCATGCCCAGTTCAGCCTTTCCATGGCATGTTGTCTGACATATGCCTCATTTGTGAGCATGCCCAGTTCAGCCTTTCCATGGCATGTTGTCTGACATATGCCTCATTTATCAAAGTGTGCGAGCATGCCCAGTGTGAGCTTTCCATATGTTGCACTCTGAAGTCCACCACATATTTGGGTGTGTGTGACCTTCGACAATATCGCACGTTTATGATTGTGTGTTGGGTGTCATGTTGTGTACTAACTGGCCAACTGCTTCATGTCTGCCACAACAGGGATTATACTGTGCCTGCAGGAATTGCATGGGATACTTTGCAGACAGTTCTCAACATACTTTCATAATGACCTAACTGTACTACCGTATAGTGTACTGGTTCGGTACTTTCACTGTGGTGGACAGTATCCTGGGCTTTAGTCCTATGACTGCTTGACATCTTCATAGTGAGCACAACAGACTGTGTAGGGGCCAGTTGTGCACATATGACCATGTTGCAATATGTTCAGATATGGACTACCTACACCAGGCTCGTCCAACATTGCTAGTGTATTCCACAACATGGGTGGACATTGGCAAACACTAGCGATGTTCCCTAGGCCATTTCTGATGGTAGTCACAGGGTGTGTTTGTCCTTCGACACACATTGTAACTGGAGTTTGCCATTACATATGTCATGGTTGGTATACTGTGCCTCCGTCTACCTCTGACATAACAGTGATACCCAGGGTAGCCTACCATCTCCCATACACTCATCAGGATGCCTCTTGAGGGGTGTTGATATGTGGCTCTCTGGCTAACCTGTACCAGGAGTTTACTGAAGTGTGGGGGTGCCTTCTGTGTTATGGATCATTCTGTACAGCTTGTCCTATGTATGCCAGTGCTGGGGTTCAGGTCTCTCATGTGCATAGCTCACTGCCATTCAGATTGTACAAGGTGCAACATGTTCATTCAGTCCAGGTTGGACATGGCTTCATACATCAGGCACAGCTTTCCTGTAGCTTGGAAGAATGGCAGTGTGTGGGGCTGCAGTTTGTTTACTCAGGCAACACATGGCATCTGTTCATGCTCTTTGCTACCCCTGGTGGGGTACTGTTGTGGACTTTACAGCTGATGGTGGTGTCTGCTGTGGTATATCCCACAGGGGCTATTGTAGTCAGTTGTGATGCTGATGGAGGATGGCTGCAGAGCCACAGTGAGTTCCCCTTATCTACATCTGCCAGCCTTCATGTGTGGGTGGGTATATGGTACATGTTTCTGCAAACACTACAGCCACATGTTTGTCCAGTGCAGGATATTTATCACCTTTTGTACCCAGGTCTCACATTACATGTTAGGTACCTCATGGGTTAACACCTGTGTGGTAATTTGTGGGCACTTACTGTATATCCACGGTGGTTGTCTATACACAGTTCTGCAATTAGCTTGCTGACATGGCTATGGCTACAGTTGTCTGTTTGTAGGTGGCCCTTTTGTGGGTTGCTTGTGTCAGCTGGGGGTCGGATATGGTGGGCTGTTTGTACTCCTCTGCATACATGCTCAGTCACAGTCCTTCCATGTTGGCCTATACCTATGGGACATGGATACAGAACGGGGGTGGGGGGGCCAAGACCAGGCCTTGTGGGATGCCACTCATATCCGCTTTGTAGTCTGACATGGATGCGGCATGTCTGACCATGTCAGTTCTGTCCTTGGTCTGCTTTGCAACCCCTCTACTGACATAGGGGTGTATATTTAAGCTGGTGAACATATCCATACTAAACATGTACGGTATTGTTTAGAAGCATGTGCACGGTCCAGCTACGCTGTGTGGACCACATAGCCCTCATCACTGACCTTAATGACTGCTCCAAATGGGTCAGACATGTTTAGGGGCCGGTTCTGCAGTTACAACAGCCACAGTGTGTAGGGTCCAGTATCAGTAGGTCCACATTAGCCTTCTGTCTGCGGTACATACTGATCCTTTCCATAGCTGTGCAGAACAAGCTTGTCAGGATCCTGGGGTGGTAGTTTGGAGTATTCATTCAGGCAACACCTTTGTTGTGATGGACCACTGTTGTTGTACACTGCTCTTTGGGTACATATCCTTTGGTAAGGCTGACATTGGCCAGTAGTGTGATTTTGCATTCCAGTATTCTTGGGGTCCATGTTGGCCTCAGCACAGGACACCATCACATACCTTTGCTGCTGTGTGTTCTGCTTTGCAGATGATGGCTGTTACCTCAGCATCTGCAATGTCAGGGGACCATCTGCTGGGATAGGTATTTTGCACTCGGGGGGGGGGGGTGTTTGCACTGCACCTGACAGGTTGTATGTTAGCAATATGTGTGTGTGTTTGGTATGTTGTTTGTAATATCTGTGTGATTCGGAGCATATCTGTGGATGCCCAACATGGTTCCTACCATCAGTTGGGTAAGCCTTGTGATTATCCTTAGTGTCCTGTACGTTTTGTATCTTCATAGGTTCAAGGGTTCATAGTAGGCTAGACACCCTAGGCCATTAGTAAGCCTAGCTAGAGTGTGTGTGTCTTTTGCCACCCCTTGCTATGTTCAATTATGGCCATTTATGAGGTTCTTCACTGTGCCTCTGTCTGGTCATGACACAGTGGGGACCCCCAGTATACATGTACGGTCATCCATCCACTTGGCAATATTCCTGTTGAGGGGTGTCAGTGAGGGGCTCTGCCTACCATGGATTGGTATCCTGTTTCTGGGTGCGGGGAGCCTATAGGTTATGTATCTGTCCCTCCAGCACATCTTATTTCATTATGTGTTGAGGTTGACATCTGTGACTCTCACGGCTCCAATGGCTTTGATTTCCTGTGGTGTAGCATGTCCATTACTCCTGTGTTGGACATGGCCTTGTACAACAGACATACAATGCCTCTGTGTAGGCAGTGTGTGACTGCAGTCAGCTGGGGTGTCTACAGACAGGCAGCATATGACATATATTTCACACCCTTTATCCTATTGGTGGGGTAACTATGAGGTCTTCCGAACCGCTGCAGGTGTCACGTACGGTACATCCCATATGAGTCATTGTACTAGATTATGGGTCTGATAAGGGAACAGTACAGCGGCACAGTGACCTCTGTTGATGTTGATGTGAATCCTTTCATGATACGGTGTCCAGTATCAACAGTCTGCATAGCCACATTGGCATTGTGGCTGTCACATGACAGATTAATGTCGACCTGTGTCCCTAGGTCCCTGATGACTCCTTGCATACATAATGGTTTGACACCTATGTGGTACTTTGTGTGTAGCTTGTCTGGTATTTGGTGGGACATTCATACTGTCCAGTGTCTTTGGATGTCTGGGTGGAGTTCTTGTGTGTGAGAGTGTGGTCTGTCGCATGCTACAGACTGTACAGCAGTTTTGACTACAGTTATGTGCACATGGGTGGTGTCCGCTGCTTTGTGCATTGTCAGTTACCTGGCTATATGGGTGTCTGTGCTGCATATGGATACTCCCCCTCCTTTGATGTCTTGGTGCAGGTGTTGGGGCCATAACATATGATATGTGGTATAACCTAGTAGTGCTGGTGTGCTATCACTAGGCTTGCAGCAGGCTTCTGTCACTGGACAGACATCAATGTTCTCCATAATGGGAAGTGCCTCAGGGGCATGCATATTGCAGTTTACACATCTGACATTGGTCAGCATTACCCTTATGTTTCCTACCACGTATGTTTTCTAGGGTGGTGGGTAGTCTTTTTGACCTTGCCTACATATGGCTCTATGGAGGTGGCAAAGGCCTTATCCAGTATCCAGATGCACACGGGTAACAGCTGACAGCCATCCCTGTAACAGCAGCATGGCTTGTCATGCTTGACATCTCAAGCAGACACACATTAGACCCTCTTGGACTGACAGCTGTAACTGTGCCAGCTGTTAAACATGAGCATTCTGTGTTTGTACTGTGGCATCATTCTTGGTGAGGGTTGGATGCTGCACACAGCCAGTGTCATCCCGCCCTGGGGTACATACTCGGAGGGACCATCCATGTCTCATTTGATGTTGACCAGGGAGGTACATCTCAGGTAATTCACACCAGCATGGACATTGAGTGCATCATATTTCTGCTTGCTTTGGGGTGACCTGCGTACTTGTGTTAAGTGGCATTTTGTGGCAGCCTACAAGCAGCTTACTCTACCCTTTCCCTTGTTCTGTCTGGTGAGTGGGACAGCTGTGTGTCTGCCTATACAGACACCTATTATGACTGTATCAGGCATGTTGTTTCTCCTTCGGGCCTGTGACTGTTTGGCACACCAGCTTTGCGTACTATTTGTTGCATGTGCTATGTTTGAAGGTTGTGGTTGCTTGTGATCTACTTTGGAGTCTTCTATTGGTGTGGTGTGTTTATAATTAAGGCCTCCGGGAATATTTGTCTGTGTTTATGTGTTTGGTTTACAGTTGTGGTAGGTCTATGTGGGACTGGGTTTGTGGTGTATGTGGTTACCTTCTCCTCCTGACTAGTGTTGACGGTACTGAGTTGTTGGAGCTCAACCTCTGGTTTGGATACATGGATGCATCTATCACATATGTTTGTATTTATTGGGGGGTGTTGTGGTTGTCTGTGTACTTGGTACTGGCATCACATTGCTTCTGGATTCACAGATTATACTTGTTGTGGCTGGACTTAGTGTATTGTATGTGTGGACATATGTTGTTGCCATACTACTGGTCAGTGATTAGTTCCCTTTTTATGTTTGCTCTATCATGTGGTAACTTCCTCATTCTCTTGCATGGTTTGGTAATGGCTGGAGGCCAGCATGCCAGATGCCTGCGTGTATGGCATTGTGTGTTGTTGATATTTGTGATTGCATAATCCAAGCATTCCTGGCTGTGTTCATGGAATGCCTGTATAACATGTTCTGTGGTGTGTCCCATATTCTGCAGTTGCACAGGGCCTTTTGTGGATTCAACATTGGTTTTGAGGGCTGCAACCTATACTTTACACATGTTTTTCACTGTGGTATTCTGGCCAGGGACTGGGGTCAGGGTGTGTATATCCAGTGTGATTACTCTATGGTCTGGTCTTACCAGTGAGGGGTACACTTCTCATCTTGCCATCCAGTACACATGTTGCTGATTATCACATCCGGTATGCTTACCCCTCTTGTGGGAGTAGTACATTGTTCCTGGGCATTTTGGTTTTTGGAATCTGGGTAATTTTCTCCTACTGTGTTGGTGCTAGTACAATGCTACCGGTGTATGTCTGGGTATTTTCAGTCAAGCGATATAATGTGGTTTGGGGGTTTGATATATTCATGTATTCCGACATAGGCCAGGTGCTGTTCCTGGTATTAGGACAGTGGTCTGCAGCAGGCTATATACTGTGAGGCAGTTTTAGCCATTGGTATTTGACCATGGATATTCCATGCTGCTTCTTGTTGTGGTACCAACATGGGGGTGTGGTTATCCTTGCCATTTCTTGCTAGTCAACCTCCTTTTGTAGCTTGTTCCATGTTTTGCGGCTGTACAGCACAGTATGAGGTGTGACCTGGTAGTGTTAGGGTGCTGATGTGAGCCTTGCCCAGTTCTCTATTACAAGACTGGTATCTACATTCTCCTTACTGTGTGCGTTTACACTGCACACATCTTGCTGTTTATACATCTGTCATGGGGTAGTATTACATCTAGGTTCCTATCCCTTGTAGAACCTATGAAGGTGGGTTTGTGTTTTGAGACTTACCTATTCAGGGCATACTGTGGGTACTGACAGCCTTTGCCGGTATCCATGGGGCATGGCATGATAGGTGCACGCCACCCCTAGCAGGTGGTGCATCATGTCAAACTCCGCATATCTTCCCAGCCTGTAACACATTGGCTCTCCTTTGACTGACTGCATTACTTCAGCCAATTATTGTACTTGATCTTCTTGTCTTCATAGTGTGGCATCATGCTTGGTGAGGATGAGATGTTAGGCAGGGTCTTCATGTTTGCATATACTAGATGGTGTTACATTGCTTAACACATGGCAATCATGCCTCAGGTGGTGCTGCAGGGCTGCCTCTGTCGGATGCACATACTACACTCCCTGTACATGTTTGAGAGCAGGTTGTGTCATGTTAGGCATCCCTGTTACTATATGAGTGAGTCAGAGAGGGGTATCATTCCCAGGGTTCCTACTGAGCCAGTGTATGTGCTATGCGTTGCCTCTTTGCCAAGGCCAGGGCATACTGGGCACGCCTCCTTCTGCCTACTGGGGCAGGCTCAGGTTATTCCTCCTCCGAGTCACGTTCTGCCTGTGATGGCCTTGGCAATGGTGGGGGGCTGTTTGGCCCAGCCCTATGCTGGTCCTGCTGCAGCTGTTTTTGCAAGATCATATTATGTAGCATAGCACATACCATGACAATTTGGGTACATGTAGTTGGTGTGTACTGCAAGGCTCCACCAGATGTGTCCAGACACCGGAACCGTGACTTGAGCAGCCCAAACACACGCTCTATTACATTACGTGTTTGTGCATGTGCCTCATTATGGCATTCCTGTTCAGGTGTGTGTGCGTTTCTGATGGGTGTCATCAGCCACGGCTCCAGTGCATAACCTGCATCCCCCACTAGGTGTCCGTGTGGGATGTCCCCATTGGCAAATGTCTGGTACAGCTGTGTCAAATGCCAGATGTGGGAATCGTGATAACTCCCAGGGCAGCCAGCACACACATTCATTATTATGCCCTGGGCATCACACACGACCTGGCAGTTGATGGAGGGGAAGCCCTTGAGGTTAATGTAGGCCCTACCCTGCTCACCGGCTGGTGCTTTGATGCGTATGTGCGTGCAGTCTATTGCACCCAGTACCTTAGGGTATTCCGCTATTTGCTGGAAGAGACGCATATTGCTGGCCAATACCTCACGGGCATTGGGGAAATATACATGATCACCGACATGTGCTGACATGGCATCCAGGAACTGGTGTAGTACCCTGGAGGCTGATGCCTGTGATATCCCCATCATATCGCCAGTTGGTCTCTGGAAGGTACCTGTTGCTAGTATTCTTAGGCCAACACATACCTTGGTTTCCACTGGGATGGGTTCCCCTCTGTTGGTTCTGTGTGTGAGGCGTGGCCTGTACAGCTCAACAATTTGCTGCAGGAGCTCTCTGTCCACTCTATAGCGCTCTATCTCAAGCTCATGTAACCCGTGGTAGGTGACCCTGGGCCTGTACACTCTTCTCCTTCTCCTCAGTGTGGGTTGTCTGGCACCATCTGCATTGTCACCACCCTCAGCAAGTCGCCTATGTCTCATTATGACAGCTATGGCAGCCCTTAACATTTCTGCTCTGAGTGAAGCTTTTTCAGTTTTCACTTCTATTAGCTTACTCCTGTCTTGCAGTGTCTCTTAATGGAAACATCCTGCACTACTGTTTGCAGAGTTTTAAGTGCTGGGCTGGGCTACTATTCTGCCTGTGTAATTACCTGCTTCTAATTGTTTTCACCTGCTAGCTTAAGCAGTTATCCCTGCTTGCTTCCTATTAATTCTGTTGCTTCCTTTTTCCTCTCTGTTTCCTCAGGGGGGAGCAATGTGCATACTATCTGAAACACACTCACAGTGGCTTACATGCGCGCACAAGTGCTTACACGGTTCAGAATCTACTTATTCGGGTTTACACGAGTGAACACCCGCGCAAACACTGTTACACATCTGCCAACAGCCTCTAACATACTCAGCCTGCCCTACACGCACGCACACCCGCGCAAACAGTGTTAAACATCTCCTAACACACTCCCACATGCTCACACCGCCTTACACGTGCGCACACTGTCCTACTCGTGCTTCATGGTGTGCACACGTGCGCATGCACGCCCAGCAAGGAACTTTGGTGTAAGTAACAGTGTACACCTTCCATTTCTTGACTTTCCATGACTTATCTCATGGCACACCTCTTTCCATGATCTGTGCCTGTCATCTGTCATGTTACACTGGCCTCCAATGAACTGCATTTCTTTCTACCATTCCCCCTGTGATGTCACCTATCTCCTACTCTATTCCTCCCCCTTATGTATCTCTTACACTACTCAGACTGTGCTCATTTGCTATGTGACTGTGAGATTCAGTATCCGAACCCTCATTTACATGAGATTGCCTACTAATGCTTAGTTACATGTCTTACACTCAGCTTCCCCCCTTAGCAACCACTACACAGTGGCCATGTTGTTTTTGGTCTGCTGGTCCCTGCATTGTAATTCCATGTATTGCATGAAACCACATTTGTGGGTTTATAACCTTCTTTTTTATGTTTTTATACAGCGCAGCCCGTTTGCGCGGGGCTGCACTGTGTTTAAACATTGGCGATCGCCAAAAAAAAAAAATTATAATTTTATCATTTTGGCATCGGGTTGTATTTCCAATGGCCACATATTTGGCCATTGGCATGCTGCCTGAGTCATATGCAACCTTTTTTTGGAGCTGACATGGCTCCGTTGTGGAATTTGCAGAAATTTACTCAGTTGTCAACTGAGTACATTTCTGCAGCTAAAACGTCTCCTACACGGACTGGTTTCTGCTTCGTGGATCGCTAATATACCTCATTTGCATGCCTTTCAGATGCAAGTGAGGTATTTAGCATGTCCACGCCCAGTCCGTGTAAGAGACGTTTTAGCTGGTCTCTTACACGGAGCTTAGGGCTGTTCCTGGATCGCGAGGCTTGCATGGAGTGTTGCACGTCTCTTACACTCCATGCAAGCCTTCGTGAATCCTACCCACAGTCTGCAAGGTGGATAATGTTTATATTGCTTCACTCTGGTGCTAATACCAAAACACAGATTTTGTGGAGTAAAACCTTTCTACTGCAAGCACACAGAAGGGAGAATGGAGATTAGGGTATTTGTTCATTCTGACACATGAAGTACAAGTTGGCATCTTTATTTCAATTTCTTTTAATTATGGTTGATTGAGACTGCATTCACTTAGCTTCTTAAATTGTAATTGCTCTGTTTACTGAAATTTTGTTTTGCCTGTTTAATTGAATTCTTATATGGCTGTGTGGTGTAACTGTTACAGAATTTTGTTCTAAATTCGTATTACTGTATGGAGGAGCTTTCCTCTCTGGGCCCCTGCTGAAAACAGGCAACATTGCCCAGTCAGACATTTCCCGGTAAACAAATGTAAAAATAAATAAATAAATTATGTGAGAGAGTGGTACAAGCAAACTGTTTTTTTTCTTCATTTTTTTCTTCACTACTGTGCAACAAAGAAGTTGGCATATATAAGTTAGTGGAGTTTAAACCAAGTTTTCCACATGAGAGTTGCGCAAAGCTAGGGATTATTTTCTTTGGAATATACTTTTTTGTGCATGTTTTTATGTACTTTTAAGTTAAAATTTTCAGTATTGAAAAAAACGATAAAAACTTGTTTTTGAATGACTCGACTGAACAAAGGAAAAGAGTTGAAGAATATGTTTGCCCACTTAGGATCAGGGCAGCAGTAGTTTGAGAAATATAAAGTAAGGCTCTGAGAAAAGAAAACTGGCCTAATGAGTGCTGTGTGGCTTAAAGAGAAGGTTTCATATCCATCAACTTGTGGGTTTTTGGCACAGTGTGTTTTTCCCAGATGTACTTAGATGCATAAATGAAATGCAATTATAAAATAAACTTTAAGTAGGTAGATATGTTTTATTGAATGGAAAACTGGGTCTTTTTTCCAACTTACTTTTAAAATTTGTACCTTCAGGGACGAGACTACCATCACTGCTGCACCTAGGAACTGTTTCTCAGGTATCCGCTTAGGTATATTGTGTCTGTTTTCCTCCTTGTGAGAGATGAGGCAGAAGGACATTATTTCCCAGCATTCCTGGAGATCATCATCATCATCATCTTCTTTCGGCTGTTCCCATTAAGGGTCACCACAGCCGATCATCTGTTTCCATTTCTTCCTGTCCTCTGCATCTTGCTCTGTCACACTAACCACCTGCATGTCCTCTCTCACCACATCCATAAACCTTATCTTAGGCCTTCCTCTTTTCCTGTTACATGGTAACTTCATACTTAGCATCTTTTTCCCAATATACTAAGCATCCCTCCTCAGCACATGTCCAAACCAATATAATCTCTAGCTTTGTCTCCAAACCTTCCAACCTGGGCTGACCCTCTAATATACTTATTCCTAATCCTGTCCACCCTCATCACACCCAGTGCAAATCTTAACATCTTTAACTCTGCCACATCCATCTCAAGACTCCTGCCTTTTAATCAATGCCACTGTCTTCAACCCATATAACATAGCTGGTCTCACTACCCTCTTGTAGACCTTCCCTTTCACTCTTACTGGTACTCGTCTGTCACAAATCACTCTTGACACTCTTCTCCACCCACTGCATCCTGCCTGTACTCTCTTCTTCACCTCTCTTCCACACTCACCATTACTCTGAACTATTGATCCCAAGTATTTAAACTCATTAAAGAAGAGACCAACTGGAAGCTAAAAGTCCACTGTAGCAATAAATAAAATAAATCCAAAAAGTAACAATGTGGACCTCCAGGCTGAGAAACAAAGCTTTTATTCCATACAACATGTTAGCACTTTCGAGAAACAATCCCTTCATCAGATGTCTGATGTAGGGATTGTTTCCCAAAAGCGCTAACCTGTTGTGTGGAATAAAAGCTTTTATTCTCAGCCTGGAGGCCCACATTGCTGCTTTTTGGAAGTAGTTAAACTCATCCACCTTCACCAACTCTACCCCTTGCATCCTCACCATTTCTCTATCCTCCCTCTCATTCACACACATATATTCTGTCTTAGTTCTGCTGACCTTCATTCCTCTTCTCTCTAGAGAATATCTCCATCTCTCCAGGGTCTCCTCCACCTGTTCCCTACTCTCACTACAGATCACAATGTCATCTGCAAACATCATAGTCCATGAGGACTCCTGTCTGATCTTGTCTGTCAACCTGTCCATCACCAGTGCAAGTAAGAAAGGGCTCAGAGCTGATCCTTGATGTAATCCCACCTCCACCTTAAACTCATCCATCACTCCCATTGCAGACCTCACCACTGTCACACTACCCTCGTATATATCCTGTGCTAGTCTTACATTTTTCTCTGACACTCCCGACTTCCTCATACAATACCACAACTCCTTTCTAGGCACCCTGTCATATGCTTTCTCTAAGTCTACAAAAATACAATGCAACTCCTTCTGACCTTCTCTGTACTTCTACATCAACACTCTCAGAGCAAACATCGCATCTGTAGTGCTCTTTCTTGGTATGAAACCATACTGCTGATCACTAATCATCACCTTCCTTCTTAACCTAGCTTCCACTACTCTTTCCCATAACTTCATGCTGGGACTGATCAATTGAATCCCTCTGTAGTTACTACAGCTCCGCACATCACCCTTATTCTTAAAAATCGCTACCAAAACACCTTTTCTCCATTCCTAAGGCATCCTCTCACTTTCCAAGATTTCATTAAACAATCTGGTTAAAAACTCCACTGCCATTTCACCTAAACACCTCCATGCTAACACAGGTATGTCACCTGGTCCAACAGCCTTTCCATTCTTCATCCTCTTCATAGCTATCCTTACTTCCTCCTTGCTAATCCATTGTACTTCATGATTCACTATCCCTACATCATCCGACCTTCTCTCCCTCTCATTCTCTTCATTCATCAACCCCTCAAAATATTCTTTCCATATCCTCAACACACTCTCCTCATTGTGAGTGGGTTTCCCTCATTATTCTTTATCACCTTTACCTGCTGCACATCTTTCCTAGCTCGGTCCCTCTGTCTAGCAAATTGGTACAGGTCCTTTTCTCTCTACTTAGTGTCCCAGCCACTGGGGATGCACAAGCCAGGGCATTTCTTTGTGCCAGTCCCAAGCCTGGATAAATGGGGAGGGTTGCTTTAGGAAGGGTACCCAGTGTAAAATTTTGCCAAATAGCTCATGCAGACACCAGTAAATTCCTGGAGATTACCAATCACCAGAAATACTGAAAATTGCTTCTTAGGAGCCAACATGAAATTAGTGCTAATGTTTTGCTCCTGATAAGAGAAGGAGCTGAGGGACATTGGTTACTGCTGGTCTCTGACAGGGCAGTGCATATAGGAATTCACTGAATGGTCTGATTGCTGTTTTGGTAAGAACCACTTCAGGACCTTTGTGCAGCTTTGTTTTCTGTTGCATCCAACTTCTGTAGGTTATATGCAGGGTATCTATTAAGAGAAGACAATAGCAGGTCTCCTAAACCCATAAATATCTGGAGTAGCACGATTCAATAAGCAGCTTAGGGTTAGTGCTACTCTATTCCATCTAGTGGGAGAAGGAGCAAGGGATCATTAATTCATAGCTGCATGCAGCTGTGTTGAAACCAGCATTATCTCCTTTACCAGACAGTTAGCACCTCCATGAATTAAATACAAATCTCATAAGTGCTACTTAACCATTCAGCCCACATTAGTAAGCACCTAGAGCCATGGATCTACACTTTCCATCCATCTCTGTAGCCAGCCTTGTTAAAATGGGCATCCTAGGACAATGCAGCCATTGTCTCATGTTTATTGACAACCCTCTAATACTTCAACAAACTGACACAGTGTGAGAGACATGTAGTTATATAATGTTATTATAGTCAAAGCTGTCACATGCACCCATAGCTCTCAACCTCTTGGCACAAAAAACATGGACACATTCAAAAATAATGGACATGCATGTGTAAATGACTTGAGACATATCTCACTGGACTATATGAGGGGAGACATGATGGGGCTCTCAAAGTATGTGTCTGAAGAAAGTATGAACCCATCCTTGAGTAACATTCTACCATTACCAAGAATTATGCTGCAATACAAACCAAAGATTATTGACTTCAAAAATTGGCTTCACTTCTGGGGTAATTCTTAATGGGCGCAATATATGTCAGTCTAGGAGGCGATGCTAAATAGTCCAAATTGCTTTGTCAAGGATGGCCTGCATCTATCAGGTTTTGTATATTGGCTATATCCTTGTCCACTCCCTATATTGCCTTTTTTGGGCAATGCTAGCCTTCTAAAGCTTCTAACATAACACAACAATATATGTATAACATATGGACGTGGATACTCAGTGCTAGGAGCCTTTACAAAAAGCTCCACTCCCTGTAAGCACTGCTTACCAAGGGGAAAAAGAAAAACAATATACATGAAGACAGAGACCTGGCTCAGCAACAATAGCAGCACTCCATCAGTGCAGGCTTTTGATGTTTTCCCAATATTTGGTCCCGCTCCATTAGATGAAGATACTAAAAGCAGCAGTCCGCCCATATTCTTCAAAATCCATTTTATCTCTAAACTCTATTAACAGACAAGATAACAAGTGGAACATCCAACCCACTATTAACAAAACTCCTTATCATACTATAGTTAACTATATGACTCTGTCTATGTCCGCTTCAGCTCATACCTCATACCTATCCAATTCGGAGCATCTATGCATTAGGCCAAACAACATTCTACTAGGGGACTTCAACTATTCTATTAACTGAGAGGGTGACACATCCTCAAACATGCATATCCAGCCATGTGTGTACTTCAACAGTACAAACTCTTTGGACCAGTTAGTCCACACTCCAACCAGAAGAAATAAATTCCTAGAATTAGTCCTTACCAATATTGGACAGCTTTGATCCTCACAACTTGTAACTTCCTGCCAAGTCAAATCAGACCACAAATCAGTTGCATTTACCTTAATACTGAAACCAGAATCTTTCTCCAATATTTTGGTTTTCAGAGATTATGACAAGGCTAATCTACAAAAACTAAGTGATTTCCTTAATACTCCCACAGGTGTCCCCCAAGGTTCTATTTTAGGCCTCCTAATATTCAATATATTAATAAATGACTTTTACCAAGCCATTCCTAACACCAGTCTCATCCAATATGCTGACGATTCTACCATTATCTGCTCCTCCCCTTCTATTCACACTCTAATCAAAGTAACCCAAAGCGCCTTCTCCTCCACTGAGCAATGGATGCTAGACAACCATCTAGCTTTTAATGCAACCACAACTAAACTTATGCTATTCACCTCCTCCAAAATCTCCTCCCTAGATAAACATTCATTCGTAATCACCAGCTAAAATAATACTCCCCTAGAAATAGTCTCCAACACTAAACTACTACGAGTGCTCATTGACCATCAACTAAAATTTGATAAACATTTACAAGTAAATATAAAAAAAAAACATAAACAACTTGGTATGCTTTACCACCACAATCGCTACATCTCTCCCTCCACCAGGCTCATACTAGCTAACACATATCTCATCTCATCCCTCCTATATGGTGCATGTATCCTCACCAACCTGCAATCCTCCCTCAAGACAAAACTCTCCTCTTGCTACAACAAGATATCAAAATTTGCTACAGGTCACAGAGCCACTTCCCACCATTGCACTTCCCTTCATCAACTAAATTGGCTTGAGCTACCCAACTTCCTTACTTATACCCAACTCATACAAGCACACAAACTCATTTTCAACCCCTCTCTCTGTCCCTCCCTTACCACTACCTTTGATATGCATGAACCAGATCAGCTTCTCAGATCCAGTTCCCAAAAGCTAATGAAACTACATAAACCCTCATCTAATGTCCTTCTCTGTAGCATGCCTATGGAATTCTCTACCATCTCCTATCCGCACTACTAGCAGTCTCTCCTCATTCAAAACCTTGCTGCACTCTCACCTAACTTCACTATGGGAATGCTCCTGTCCCCATCCTACTTAATCCATCCTATACCACTTATTACTCCCTTGATACTAAATATGTCATTATAGCCTCCTATAGTTCCACATCTCTACTGAGCTGATTGACTAATAACTGTAGATGCCACTAATTAATTAATCTGTAAGAATTCTGCATAAAGCTCAAATACTATTACTCTTGAAAAAAGTTTTATTTCTGTTTACTGGATTATACTATGTTCTTATAGTCTCATACTCTATAGTTGTTAACTTTACTTATCATATGTACTTTGTATTCCTGTGTTGTAATCTGCATTGTTTATGTGCAATGTGTACTTGTGTATTTGGATTTTTCTGGAGCTTTTCTCCCAAGGACTCCATTGAAAACAGGCTCCTTTTGGCCCAGTGGACTATCCTGGCAAACAAACTGCAAATAAATAATATAATAATAATCTTCTTCTTCTAGCTTTTTCCCAGTTAGGGGTTGCCACAGTGGATCACCTGTTTACTCATGATTGGCAGTGGAGTTTTTTACAGTGTTGAGTTGCTGCCTGGCACCTAACCTTCCACAGAATGAAAACACACACACACACACACACACACACTCACACCTAGGGCCAGTTTAGAGTATCTAATCCCCCTACAGCATGTCTTTGGGATGTGGGAAGAAACCGAAGCACCTGGAGGAAACCCATGCGACCACAGTGAGGACATGCAGACTCCGCACAGAAGGCACCCCAGCCAAGGATTGAACCAGAGAACCTCTTGTTATGAGGTGGCAATGCTAACCGCTACACCACCGTGGCCACCCAAATAAAATAATAATAATAAATAATTGTGCTCAAAACTAAATTTAACTCTTAAGATTCCAATAATGCTTTTGTTAAACTTATCAAGGAACTTCAGATCCCCATCTAGTCAATCAACCCACATATGAGGGGAAAAACAGTCATCCCAGCAAAGGATGACAACAAAGCCTTCTTTAAGTATGTTAGAAATCTCAGAACCAATGGGCAGAACTTGCCAGAGCTAAAGGTAAACAATGTCACATACTCAGATGAGAGGGCATAGCCCATCTATTAGCAGACAAATTTTGTTCAATTTTCACCCCATCTCCTCTCCTGGCAGTCAGCACTGAGGACTAATGTTCTAACTTGTTAATGAGCTGCTTCCTGTGGCAAGGGTACAAGGTTTGAATCTTTCCACCTGCAGTAAGTTCTGGGGGTTGGTATAATGGTTAAGCTGTTTACCTCATAGATGCAAAGTATAGGGTTTGGGTCTCACCTTTGGAAGGGAAATTGGCTAGCATTAAAATGTCCCATGAGGGCAACAATCCTAGTACTTGACTGCGAACCTATATTCCAAGATCACATACCTGCATGTATACCCCCCCCCCAAGCACAAGTCCTTATGACACTATCCAAGGCTAAAAGGACTACTTGTATGGGACTAGATCACATATCAGACTTCCTACTATCAGTCTGAGGCAAGACTTGTCAGACCACCTGTACCTTTTGACAATTCTCTCTCTCTCTCTCTTATTCTTATTTATATATATATATATATATATATATATATATATATATATATATATATATATATATATAATATATATATATATATATATATATATATATATATATATATATATATATATATATATATATATATATATATATATATATATATATATTTGTAGCGGCAACCCCACCACCACCACCAGTCTGAAGTTATATATATATATATATATATATATATATATATATATATATATATATATATATATATATGTATATATACCTACTCAGATGCTGCATAACAGAGGATAAAAAGGAAAACTCCACTGTCACCAAAAGACATTTGTCCCCAATGGCTTAAGTCTATAAGCATTTGAAGAAATGGTTGCATATCAATCGATTATATTCCCCGTGTTTAAAGGTGGGTCATCAACAAACCCAAGTAATTATAGTCCCATAAGCCTGACAAGCCTCATCTGTAAGACTATGGAAAGGATCATTGCAGAATTAATAAATAAGGACATAGGTAACCTACAACTCTTGACCTGAGCCAGTTTGGATTCATCAAGGGCAGATCATGCCTACTTACCCTGCTTGACGTCTTTGAGAAGATTACTGAAAGAATAGATTTGGGCAGATCAGTGCACACGGAATATCTAGACCTTGCAAAAGCACTCAGCACGTTCCCACACTCAACTATCATATACAAACTCCCCCAACTAAATGCAAATCTCTGTAAAACTCATTGGATAGCAAACTGGATCACAACTAGAACCCAGGAAATTATGTTGAGTGGCTTTACCTCCTCCAAAAGCCCCATCTCTAAATGTGTACCCAAAGAGTCAGTCCTTGGGACACTCCTGTATGGAATTTACCTCTCAAACATCAAAGCAAATGGTAAAGGTTTATGGCTGATTAAGATTGGAGATGACTTTAATGTTAGTGCTATTATCAACTCCCCAGAGAACACCAAAATACTTCAAAAGGGCCTTTCACAAACAAATACCTGACATCAAAATCATAGACTAAAGCAATACGGCAAAAAGTTTATAGCTATATCTGTTGGCAAGCATAACTTCTCTTGTAATTATTACATTGACGATGTATCTGTGAAAGATGATCCAGTATTCAGAGATCTGGGTACTCATGTCAACAATGAACAGTAGTTTGATCACCGTGTATCCACGTTTGTAAGGAAATACCTCTTTATCACACAGCTTATATCTGAAGCGTATCATCCAGAGCCAGGGATACCTACTGTATCTCTCTCTCTCACATCAGGCATTGAATATAATGTCCCATTAAGTATGTATCTGCCCATGCAGTTGTCAGAACTGGAGCAACCAGAGTGCTTCCTCACAAAAAATAAAAATGATAATAATAATCAATAGCTTCAATCCCAAAAAGTATGTAAACCCTCAAAGTATTATCCCTCTTCTTGGTAAAGTACAGGTTAGTGAGAGGCGAACTCTGACTTGCATATAGAGCCTCACCAGACCCTGTCCTGTCAGACCTATTACACATTTGCAAGTCCACTGGTTGTGTGAATACCTGCTCAAGGGATTTCATTCTGTTTTGCAACATAAATAGAACATGTCACAGGGAGAGGCACGTATTGCGAAGAATACCTCGTCTATAGAACTGTTTTTCTACTCCAGATAAAGTAAAGTACTTATCTCACCATATTCAGATGTAATTTGGTGAATGGATGGGAGCCACAAACTCATTCCCACTTTAGCATCCATGCTTTCATAGATACAGGCAACAGGTGAATGTCCCAATATGTCCTTGTCCTGTCCAGCTCTGTTTTTTGTACGCAAAATATAAAGGCTAGAAATTGTCATGGGGATGTATATCTAGGTTCCTGAAGATCCATAAACCTATGAACTTCTCAGTATATATGCAGGACAGTAGCTTATACAATTTAATTGTGCAATGGGATGGTTCATAGGTTGGTTCATAGGTTGGTACTAGGCTATCGGCCCTAGGGCCTATACAAGCCTAGCCATAACAATTCCCTGGCTATTTCTTTCCACACTATTTACTTCCCTGGGCCCCTGTCTAGCAGGGCGACTGACGTGATCCCTGGGGTTTGACTTATATTTTATTTTACTGAGTGCATTAAAGTTTGTTTTGTGATTTTATCCCTGATGTATTTCAGTAATTCTTGATTTTCTTCCTTGTTATGTTGGATGTTTTTGCAGGAACACCATTAGTTCTTGGCAGAAGTTTGACTCTTTTTTTTGATTCACTTATATTTTACTTCTTTATTCATTTAACTCGGTAAGTCCAACATGTGCCACTGCCGCTTTTCATGAGCAATGTGTGACTTTCAGGTGTGTTGGCTTAATTAATTATAATCAGACATAGCACATGTGGTATGACCTTCATGGAGTATACAGTTCAACTGAACCTTAGGAGTAAACTATGTAAAGAAGTAATGCTAATCAATCAGTGTAGCTAGCTTATAAACCTTAAAGATATATTCACAACTATGTGGTATCCACATACTGATATGTATATATATATATATATATATATATATATATATATATATATATATATATATATATATATATATATATATATATATATATATATATATATATATCTACACACACACACACACACACACACACACACACACACACACACACACACACACACACACACACACACATACATATATGTGTATGTATATGGATCTATGTCAAATTATCGAGTTTTCAGAAAATCGAAATTCATGCGAACGAGACCATATGATCGAGTTTCCGAAAACTCGAACATCAAAAAAACCTCCTTTTCTTTATGTTTATGCAGGGGGACAAGCCTCTCCCCTGCACCCCCCACATCTCTTGCAAATTATATATACCAGCTCTTGAGATCACACTACAGTGAAGAAAAGGGTAAATTTCCCGATCCTTAAACTGGGGCTCTATACATACATACATATAAATATATATATATTTATATATATATATATATATATATATATATATATATATATATATATATATACACACACACACACACACACACACACACACACACACACACACACACACACACACACACACACACACAGAAAGAGAGAGAGAAGATATAAATATAGATATGGTTTATATCATTCATTTGAACTGTTAGTTCACTGACACTGCAAATTGCTTGGAAAGTCATAAAAATTACTAATATATATACATGTGCGCATTTAGGTTTATAATGCCAAAGCTTCCAGATATAACAAAAGTTTCAGCATTGGGGTGGGGCTGCACAAGTGTTTGTGGGACAGAATTAGAGTAAGGGCTAGTGAAGGGGCTAGATTTAGTGTTACCCATCATTATTATCCGGTCCAGTGCTAACATTAACCCTGCCGGTGTCCCTAACCCAAACCCTTTCCATAGCACTACTGTTAATCAGACAAAGCCTATTTGAATTTAGTGTTAGGGTTTTCATCAACCAAAAGGAAATGCATTCATTATTATTTTTTTTTTGGTTGTTTTATTTTGTTTTGTGATTGGTTATTGTTT
>NC_056729.1:1906466447-1906566447 GCF_019279795.1 Protopterus annectens
GATTCGCTCATATGATAGAGACCCTCATGCAACACGTCCTTTTCAGTCACACTACAGTTCAGATTCATCCTTCGTTTACTCACATTTTAATTCATTTATATCACATAACGCATTTCTTGAACAATTCCGAGTATGCTACATACGTATTTTGATTTTCCTACGTTGTTTGCAAATGTGACACACAATGCATGTTAGTGAAGGCCATCTTAACTTAAAATCTGCAACATCTATTCCAAAACCACCAATTACTGGAGGAAGTACATTCTGCCTCTAAGTAGTCATCTTGGGATTGGCGCATCTGTTTTGACCCTGGTGAGAGAAGAAGCTAAGGGAATATTATTTCCTGGAAACTGCTGATCACTGGAAAGGCTAATAACTGCTTCATAGGTGCCAGCTTGGAATTTGTGCTTACATTTTGCTGCTGTGAGAGAAGAAGCAGATTGCATTGACTCCTGACTTCTGGTTGGACAGTGAGTGTCTCTGCTTGACAATCCTAATTGATCTGGTTGCTGTTCAAGGTATATACCAGCAAAAGGATACAAAAAGCCTACATACCCTTGCATGATCAGGAAACAGGCTGTGGCCTGCTTCTCATCTTGGGATTAGTGTTAATGTTTTGCTTATGGTGAGAGAACAAGAAAAGAAGTATTGCATCCCAGCAGAGTGACGCTTCGGTGAAACAAGTACTAGTAGTACCAGGCAGTAGTTATTCATGCGACTCCCCACTTTTCATCATTCTTTACATGCTAATTCTTTTTTTTTTTTCAGTGAGTAATGCTTGGTTTGTTTTTGACTTCAGGATATCTCCCTAAATATTTAATCCATAAATCATCAGGGTCTACTTATTAGTTTCCCCTCAAGTGTTTGGCAGTGCCCTGTATAGGCACAGACACCTTGAGTGACATTTTTCCTCTAAAAGCACTACTGAAATTTCACCATTACTTAGTTGCACTCAGGACAACTAGTTTGCAATGTCAAGCTCTGCCCCCAGAGTTTCAAACAAGATACTCCGGACATTGCTTTATATTCTCACTCCAACTGTCTAATCAGTAAAAAAGAGTCTTGTGCCATAGATGTGAACTTTCCCACTATCTCTTTTATCAGCTTGCTAGATATGGGCATCTTCAAACAGACTGATATGGTATGTGAGAGATGCATTGACACAATGTCAGTAGAGGCAAAGCTCTCACATAAAAATACTCGTAATGTCAATAAAGTTGTCAGTAGTATGCATGCTGCACCCTTCACACATAATTCAAGGCAGACATGTAGACCCACATATGCTGAGGCACTTTAATGTAATGTTCTTAAACCCCAAATAACTTCTAGATGAAGTGCACATAGCACCCTCAGCAGCCCCAAATGCACTAATTCAAAATAACACCCACAGCAATGCATATGGCCACATTTCTTCCAAGTCCATAAGGCAAGCCACCAAACAATCCAAAATTCTGTTTATTGGAGACTCCATTGTGAGACAGATTGATGTCCCTCTTACCAAGCTAAGTAAGGACAAAGTCATGGTCAGTTGCTTAGTGGGGCTAGTATCCACCACATTACACATGCACTCATGTCATTGGATCACAAGTACCAATATGACTCATTCATAGTCCATGTAGGTGTGAATGGCCTGTGATGCACCTCCCTAAACTATATGAGGAGAGATATCATGACATTCTCAGAATATGTGTCCCAGGCTAGTATGAGCCTAACATTGAGCAGCATTTTACTTTCTCCAAGGATGATGCCACAATACAAACAAAAGATGACTGACTTTAATAATTGGTTTAGTTTCTGGTGTCTTTCTAAGGAGGTGCAATACTTGTTAGCATGGAAGGAGACGGTCAACAGATCATACTGCTTTGCCGGGGATGTTCTGCACCTTTCCCCTAGACTTTTGAATATTGACTAAAACATTCATTGTCCTCTCTCCTAAAAGCCAAATTTGAGGTATATTTGGCCTCACTGGCCAAGGACAACTAAAAAGCATTCTTTAGCTATGTCCGTATCCTCGAAGGCAATACACAATCATGTGCAGAGCTCATTGTAACTGGAGCCACCTATACTGAGCCAGAACAAATAGAAAACTTCCTGTCTGACAAATTCAGCTCCAGCTTTACCATTCTCAACCCCTCAACCTTCCCTCAGGAAATACCACCAAATATAACTCACCCTGCAATCATTAAGGAACAGGTCCTTAATGCACTCTCTCTAAGGCCAAAAGCACTGCATCAGTGGGTCCACACAGTATCCCAAGATGCATTCTAAAAAGCATGAAACATGAGCTATCAGGCTGTCTTGAACTACGTTTTAACTGTAGCCTCCAAATAGGCTTTGTACCTCATGAATGGAGAAAAGCATCAGTCATCCCTCTGCTCAAAGGTGGCCCATCTACAGACCCTGGAAACTACAAACCAATAAGTCTCACAAGTCTCATATGCATAGCCATGTAAAGAATTATCATGGAAATGATCAGTAATAATGATATAGTAAACTTTCAGACTTCTTTGAGAAGGAGCAATAGATGAAGGTAAAATGGTTCACACTTCCTACTTTGTTGTGGCCAAGGCATTTAACACAATACCACACTCAGACATTGAAGACAAACTCGAGAGGTTAGGTGCAAACCCTTGTGTCACCCAGTGGATAGCCAACTAGCTCACAGACAGGAACCAGTAAGTTAGAATTTGGGAGTCCACCTCTACTAAGAGTCCAATCACAAGAGGAGTTCCTCAGGAATCAGTCCTTGGACCCCTCTTTTTTGTCATTTACTTCTGTGAAGTCAAAGCCAATGTCAGTGGCCTCTGACTGACTAAATTTGCAGATGATTGCAAATTATGAGCTGTCATTGAATCCAACACTGACACAAATATTCTCCAGAAAGGGCCGACACAGACAAACAACTGGCATTAGAGCCATGGACTAAAACTAAATGACAAGAAATGCATAGTGGTATCCTTTGGGAAGTCACCCACCCCCTGGTAACAATCATATTCACAAGACAACCCTAAGACTTGACCCAGTACTCAGGGACTTGAGGACACACACAGCCAGTAATCTAGCCTTTGGCCATCAGGTGTCTACAGTAGTGAGGAAATCATTATATGTTGCACAACTTATAGACAATGGCATGACATCTAGGTCCAAGGAAGTAAGTAATTGCTCTACTGTATTCAGCATTCATCAGACCTATCACTTAGCACAATGCCCTCTTTGGTTTGTAACTAACCAGGCATATCCAACGACTGGATCGTCCACAGAGGTTCATCACTAAAAGAATAAGTCCCGTGCAGACCACCTCCAGGCCCTATCCTTGTATTCTGTCTCCTACAGGCTGTTGGGTGGAGATCAATCTCTGGCTTATAGAGCATTGTCAAACCCCATTCTGGTGGACCTCCTGCCTATCTGCAAAACAAGCAATGCCAGAATTACGCATTCTAAAGACTTAAACCTTGCATGTGATATAAATAAGACCTGCTGGAGAGATAGGTATGTATCCCAGAGACAACCCTGCCTCTGGAACCGGTTCCTCATCCATGAGAAGCAGAGCTTCTCCCTAACCAAATTGAAGTGCAACTTTGACAGTTGGATGGGAGCAGGAAATTCATCCCTGGTTTGGCACCTATGTCTCTAATGGACACAGGCAGCCTGTAAATGGTTCATCTTCTAGGCCCCTGATTGTAAATGTTTCATCTTTCAAGCCTCTGCTTAAACTTATCAAGGGTCCAGAACTTGTCAGAGATTTGAGTTGCATGGGTAGGCTTAAATAGGCCCTTGCAATCATTAACCTAGTAAACACCTATGAACCATTTACCATTTATTTTGTATTCAGTACAGAGGAGTAAGTCAATGCACTATAAACAAGCTATTTCCTGCATCTATCCACAACCTTCTTATTCCCTTTTTTGCACATGGGGTTGGGATGTCACTTCAATAGTGACAATTAAATAGAGGTAAAGTTTACATGTGGCTAGCCCTGCCACGGCTGTTCTTCCACACTACACACTCGTTCACACCTATGGCCAGTTTAGAGTATCTTATCCACCTACTGTATGTCTTTGGAATGTGGGAAGAAGCTAGAGCCCCCAGAGGAAACCCACGGGAACACAGAGAGGACATGCAGACTCCACACAGAAGGCTCCCCAGCTGAGAATCGAACTGGGGAGTGTCTTGCTGTGAGGCAACAACACTATCCATTGTGCAACTGTGCCACCCTAAACAAGCTACTTCCTCTAGGCTAGGTTTTGATTCTCCTAACATTAATTTACCTACTGTGTGACTCTGTTGAAGTCAGTTAACCAGACAATGTCCTAAACTGAGTCTAAAAAAAGTATCTGTGTGGATCAGTGCTCTGCCACAGTTAACAAATTCAAATAATTAAAGGTATTAATGAATTGTAGCTATCCTGTCAGCCTTATTCTAGGTGTGAATTACATGAAAAGAAAAAAAAGATATACTTACTTGAGACATTTTTAACACAAGTTCTCAGTGAATATCCTGATATGAAACCAGTATTGTTCGATATTTCTCCTGGATTTCCAGACTGGATGTAACAGTTAAATCTGAAATGCATTACAAATAAACTAGGTCATTCCAAATTTGTCAAATGACAATGAGAGACAGATCACTTAAAATTCATTAATTAAGGTCGGGTGTATGAGTTAAATATCATGCAGCATTTGAAGTTTTTAATATATTTTGTACTAATACAATTATATTAAGTTTTGAACTGTGTCCTTCAAGTCTTTCACACAATTATTAAAGTGAAACATGGCCAATACGATGTTTGACCAAATAAAGTGAATCATTGGATAAGTGTGAACGTTCATAGAATAAATTTTACCTTATTGAAAATTTCTTTGGTATCTGAACAAGTAGACTGATGGACAGTATTCAGCAATGGCCCCTGAACCCCCAAATCATGATGGATATATAAAATCGAGTAAAACTATGCAAAGCAAATACGTCCCTCTCTTTATGGTTAAAATGTCTTGATCTCCTGACATCTATGTGGACAATACCTGAATCAGTTCAAAATGCAGGTAAGTGTTCATGAAGGAATAGACAACTGGATACAGCTTCTACCACAGACTAAGTCAGAATTAGGGTGTAATATCTTCTGTGGTAGAAATTTGATAGAATATAGTTGTGTTTGGCCACTATAATGCAGGAAGAAATTTTCCCAGGTAAAAATTAATACACCAATCATGCAACCATATTAATTCTTGAAGTGAAGACACAGAGGGTAAATACAAACGAGTGTCTGTATTTTGATGAAAAGAATTCACTAGATGCAGTCTCTTTGACCCAGAACTTACCCCTGAATGTTTGTACATGTATTCATTGTAAATGTGACTGCAATACGGTGAAAACTTGTAGTGTTTAGATTTATCAACCTGACAGTGTAACTACAAAATTAGTAAACTAATTCATACATATGTACTGTGGAATGTCACAACTCTTGCAGCCTACACACCTCACATTTTAGGGCATTTTTCTGAAAAATAAACTTAAAAAGTATCAGATAAACAAATGTAAGTATTGTGCGAACAATAAAAGCTATTAAAATTGTACCAATACCAGTGTTTTCAGTTGTAAGTATTCTTTACAGTGATAATAGTCAGTTTCCATAAATATTATATTGCAATGCACAGAAATCCCAAATTATAATTTTTCTCAAATTTTAGAAAAAAAAATTATATCTTGAAAACTATATAACCTAAACATATGTTGTTAGATTATTTTTGTTAACCAGAAATAAGCTTTCACATGACAAGTGCATATTTATTGAGATATTTCCAGAAATATGAAAACATATGTTTGATCGTATAGCTAGCAATACAAGGAATACTGGATATCTCTGAAGATGTGCAACTTACAAGGGGGAAATATTAAAGACAGTTTTCTTCAACATCTAAGGTGTTATCTAATGTAATGCAACAGTTTGTAAGTCACTTGTTTTTGAAGTATTAGGTACATATGGAAATATTGCTTATATTAATAATTACTATGAGACAATTAGCAATATTTCCAGTATATTGTGATATAAACCAGTATTTTCAGTGACTTGTCTCCAACAATGGTGTTTTACAACATACACTTAATAAAATGTAGGCCTCACAGTTATGAAAATGTGAGCAAACAAAGATCAATTTCTCAAAAGCAGAATGTCTGGGACTAACAATCCTAGTGTCCTTTTGTTAATAACTCTTTGACCTTTCTTATACTGCATATTATTGGCTAGTAAGTTATTTACATAACGAAGCCAGGCCCTAAAACGTTCTGGACACCATAAGAAGGTATGGTTGTGAACCAGGAGTATACAAAAAGGCATTTATAATATGTGAAGAAAATGCAAACATAATTCACTGCAATAGTATTATGCATTTTAGGATGAAGAAAGTACCGTTGTACAAATAAGCTTATTATAACAGTTGATATTTGAATGATCACTGCGTGATCACCGCTGCAGTAGCCTTAACTGTATGGGTTGTTATTAAAATAAGCAATACTTCCCTATGTACAAAATTTATATTGGGAGATGCCTTTAGGACATGTTATAAATAAATTTAAAATGCTGTTTTTCAGAGAATTAACCCTCTGTGCTGCCACTATATACCATTATCCTGCTTATACATTATGTGAAGTTTTGGAGAAAAATGAGTTAATATAAATGAATGGGGTGAGTTTTGAACTCAGTACCACTGGTATAAGCTCATCTCCTTAACAGACTGTTAGCCCTGTGACCCACAACTAACTCTCTTAACATATTACCTTAAGTCTTAAAAAAATGAAAGTTAAAAAGGAGACGTTACAAACCTTCCACCCTTGACACAGAAAACAGCTTAACAGAGTTATAATTCTTTACACTGAGAGCACTTATGTTTGAGTTAAAAAACAGACTGCAATAGTCCATGAGTTATGAGAGCAAGGGCATGTATAAGATGCAACAGTAGGAGCATTTGGTAAAATCATGGACAGTTTTAAACTATTTCTTTGATTCGCATAAAAACTTAATACAGCAACTGGTTTAGTATCATGATGCAATTTACAAACAATAAGAAGAATCATCTGCCATTAATCACTGACTGAAATGAGGGCAGGAACAAAATTAAAACACTATATCAGGGGCATTCTGTAAACTACGGAGAGGTAAAAGGTATGCAAGTCTATGTGTAAGTGAGTGTTTGTGTGTGTGTGTGTGTGTGTGTGTGTGTGTGTGTGTGTGTGTGTGTGCACGTGTGTGCACATGTGTGTGTGTGTGTGTGTGTGTGTGTGTGTGTGTGTGTGTGTGTGTGTGTGTGTGTGTGTGTGTGTATTTGTGTATGCATGTGTGAGTGTTTGAATGTGCGCATGAGTGGGGATAGTGAATGGGGAGTGCCTGTGCCACTGCAATGCTGGAGCTGCCAAGACAGACTGCTGCAGCAAAATGCTGATTTATACTTGCAGTAGCTATGAGTGATTCAGAAACATGCAGATGAGCCAATATTGCCCCTTTTGGCCACAACTTCTGGCTCTGTTGGTGAGGTTCTTTCTGAATCTTTGAGACTGTCTTAGCAGTAACAACAGTAAGTTCAGTGAATGTGATTTTTTGCTAAATTTATATCGAGTTTACAGTCAGTGGCTTTTGCACTGATATCTCATAAGGATCTGTTTACAAGGCACTGACTATAGCATAACTTGTGTGAAGGGAATGTAAGAAAATCATACATTACATACAAACTCATACATTTCTGCTTGTAGTGGTTTTCTTTTCATCTATCATGTTATTTTGAAACATTTTACATATTTGACATAAGAAATACACCAGCAAATAGGATTAACAGCTCATCAAATACTAAATAACCAACTATGAAAATAAAAATATCAACAAACTGAGATGCAGCCATGGTAATATCTTTTATTTGGTTAGTGCGTTCACTGGTACTCGACCTTCTTCTTCAGACCATATCAATTAAAATATATAAGCTACTCTAGTTAAAACCTTTTGAATATCAAAAGCCAATAGTAAATTAGTATCAATTACCGAAGTTGCAAAGTAAGATGTTACATTGTATAATAAACAAAAAAGGTGTTGCTGGAAAACACACTCCACGAACCATGATAAAATAGCTCTTTATTACACGGAAACACTCAGAAACACACAGGTAATACCTTTGTGTTTATGAATGTTTCCATGTAATAAAGAACTATTTTATCGTGGTTCGTGGAGTGTGTTTTCCAGCAACACCTTTTTTGTTTATTAGTCATTGGTTTGAAGTTGTGTTTCCCCTTTTCTTCTGATTTTGGATGTTAAATTGTATATACTATTGGGTATACTCAGCTTGTGTTAAAAACATATACACCCTAAAATACATTTACCTAATAAACGCATGTTCATACATAAAATCACACTTAAATCATGAATTGATAAAGGTAATATAAGCCCACAAATAAAAAGCATTATATGACATCCAAACAAACTATGTTTTGCTAACAGTTATGTCCCCACCACTAAGAAACAAGGCAACTTCCTACATAAAATTAGCTATATCTAAATAGATATAAACTATCTCTAAATAACTACTTATGAATGTATATTAATCCATTTTGCCTAGAGGCCCCCTCCAACAAAATATACACATATCACTACATCATTCATCTATTACAACACTATTAAAATCTAAAATTGAGGTGACTTGCACGGGGTGTTCCAAGCCAGGTAAACAAAGCTAAGTGCCCTCTCTTTGTAAATATAAAGCAAACTACTGAAGGCCCTAGCTAATATACATACATATATATACATATATATATATATATATATATATATATATATATATATATATATATATATATATATATATTTAATAAGAAAGTCTTCTTATCAACAAGTAAGTGGAGATGCACTGTCCATAATATACTGTACTCCCCTGTCTAGGTTATTGCAAATGTCAAGGAAATAACCAATGATATAGAGTATATAATTATATGCAACATCAGGATAACTATCATTATGTGTCTATTGTGTGTAGCTGTAGATGTGGCCGATACTATAAGTAAAAAAGGGGGCTATCTAAATGCCACAGAGGATTCAAAATGACCAGATTCTAAAAGCTACCATTCTATGAAATAAAACTAGTGGACATAACTATAAAAGAAAAGAAAATAAATCTGATGTGTACTTTTACATGAATAACTAGTATTATCATTAATCTATTCTATACATAACACCTATTAAGGAATGAGACTAATAGCTTAATACAGTTACATTACTATTAATGAGAAGTCTAATCCTTTATATGTTAAAAAATACCTTTTAGAATAAAACAAATCAAAAATAAAAATTATCTATGCATGAGTGTTTTATATGATTTTAAATATGCGTGTGTTGTCATTCGTGATATGATTTTCATAGTCATATTTTATAAGTTATCACTTAAACATCTAGCTTTTAGAGATGGTTTTAATGGAAAGTTACCAATCAGTCCCCTGTCACCCTCAGCTCGCAAACTAATAATCCATTTAGTCTCATTTAGCTCTGTATTATTTCTTATATCACATAATCTTTGGCTCACATAAATAGCTTAGATCACCAAAAATGTAAAGGCATGCTCTATGGACATTGTCTTGACATGCTTAGACAAAGCATTAGTAGAGCACAAATTCCTCATTTTATAGAGGTGCACTCCAGTCCTATTGTTCATACGTCTATTGGCTTGCCCACAGCATTCCAAGTCTCAAAGCTTCTCTTACAAGGAAGATTTCCCACTGACTTACTTTTGTTGCTGTTTCAAAGGTTTCTGAAACAGGCTCAGGCTCCTAAAGGGCTGCAAAGGCTTCATTTTTGTGCAGAGACATCTAATATTACTTATGAAAATTATAATCTAATGTATTAGTAGTGATTCTCCCTCACTCTTGTGTTCCATTGTGCAATGTTCTATTTCTTTAATTTATATGTTTGCCTGCAGTAGTAGAAAGCTGCCACTAGATGTCAAGATTTGGCAAGGTTGTAGCTTGTGTGGTGCACATACTGCTCCAGGAATACTGTATTCCATGCAGGAAGTATTTAATGTTTATATAGTTAAGATTTCTAATTTAGTTGTTTATAATTTGTCCAAAACAAATGTTATTTTTAACTGCTATAAAAATATAGGGAATCAAATCATATATCTTAAAACTGAAAAACCTGTTAAACTGTGTCAGCATATAATGTTCTTTCTTTAAATGTAAACAGGCTAAATAATCCTGTGAAGAGAGCTAGTGTGAAAAAAATATATTTCTTTGCATAAAGTGGACAATGTTTTTCTTTAGGAAACACATCTATTATCACAGGATGTGAACAGATTTTTGTTAAAAGACTTATGTAATATTGGTTAGTTGACAATATAACGAAAAAAAAAGAGATTTTTTTCAGTTCTGTGGAAGAGAAACCTATGTAAGTGTGAGAATATGTCCCTTACGCATGTACAGTACATCAGAAATGACCCAGTATACCGGGCAACTGTGGAAGGGCAGCATGGATGCATGATGCAATGACATTTTAAGAAAGGTCCGTATTGTTTTCCTTAAATAATGTCATTGTATAATAGCAATAACCGATGGCTGGGTGTGGGCAATGCCAGACCTATCCACGGTTGACGTCATATGGTCATGAGGGCATTGCCCTCGTGACCAAACCACACAAACTGTGGGAAAGCCAGTAGTACCCACACACAGCTAGGGGTTATTGCTTAAATATAACATGATACATATGATATGCAGAAATCTGCCTTAATCAGTTTGTATCCATCAGACATTGTTCTGCCCAGCAACAAAACAGTCAGCCCTGCCAAGTCTCAAACCCAGGGCACTGTCCCCAACAATCACTATACCATCTTACCTGTGAGATGTTATAGTGCCTTAATGAACATATCCTACATTCAGGTAATTTAACATTAATAATAATAATAAAAAAAACAGAGACCCTAAGTGTTGAACCTATGACCCTGACCATTGCAACCAGAGGGATGTACCAGTATACCAGCTGAGCTGTAAGAGCTAGTGTTGCTTTTTCAAACATATCATGCAATGGAGGCATGCAACATTAGGGGGAAAGTGTTGTGGAACCCTTTGTGCATTGTATATAGACATGTTTGTGTATTGTATATAGACATGTACACACACACACACACACATACATTTATATATATATATATATATATATATATATATATATATATATATATATATATATATACATATATATATATATGTGTGTGTGTGTATGTGCCAGATGAAATGGGTTCACTACTAAATCTTGAATTACAGAATCTCGAGACTCTGAATCCTGAAGACCAGAATCTCGAGATTCCGTAATATCAAAATTAAAAAAAAAAATATGAAGGAAAAAAACATTTAGAAAGGTATATGCGGGGGGGGGGGGGGCAAGCCCTCCAGCACCCCCCACTCCCCCTGCACTTAAATATACCAACTCCAAGATCGCTCTACAGTGGAGTGAATGGCAAAATTTCCATTCCTCTCTGCATGACACTATTTTGCCGTTCACTCTACTTTTTTGTGATCTTGGAGTTGGTATATTCAAGTTGCATGAGGTGCAGGGGGGCTTGCCCCAATGCATATGCTTTAAAAAATGTTGTTTTTTTTAATTTTTATATTACAGAATCTCCAGATTCTGGTCTTCGGGATTTAGTGTCTCGAGATTCTGTAATTCGAGATTTAGTAGTGAGCCCGATGAAAGATATATATGTAAATGTACTGTCATAATATAGATATACAGATATTAAATATAATGGAAGGAAAAGAAAAGAAAAGAAAAAATATATGTATATATGTGTGTGTGAGTGTGTGTGTGTGTGTGTGTGTGTGTGCGTGTGTGTGTGTGTGTGTGTTTCTGTGTGTGTATAACAAGAGTGCAGTTATATCTCTGAACCATGCCTCCCAACTTGTTAGTGTAAGGAACGCGCACAAAGACTGTCAAGGGGGGGGGGCACATATATGGATATAGTTAGAAAATCATTGCTACAAATGAAGACGTGTGACAGCAACAGTGTGTGTTTCAGCAGACAATCACTGAAGGATATGATGATGGGAACTGAAATGTCATGTCATGTATTTACAGACATAAATCCTTGGATCATCACCATGGTTTACCACACAAATAGAAATAAATTGTGGAACTGAACAAAGGTATGGTCCAAACATCTGGACACTCTGGAAAATCTGGATGTGGAGCGGTATGCTCAGAACCCCTTAATGCAATGAATGTGGACCAAGCCTGACAAAGTGGGTGGGGGGGGGCAAAGGCAGGTGCAAAATACATCGGTAGATAAGCTGAGAATGTTCATGTAGTAACACTGTATGTCCTAACATATATCAACTGAAGTATCACAATTCCAGGACTCAATTGCTTCTCATTAGTTACTGACCTCAGTCCCCACATGATGCCATTGAAGTGTCATGTATACATAACAGTTACGGGGGACCAAACCAAAGATACTGGACACACAACTGGACATCCTATAAATATGATATGTTGACATAACACAACAGTAGGGAAACTACACTGAGCTACCAATCAATGTCCAGGCTACAGTCAGACTGACATAACACTACCCAGGTCCAGCTCTGGGTATGTACACATGCAGCAGCAAATATAACAGGCACTACAGGGATGTCATACTAGTGGAACACAGACACTGGTGTGAAAGTGCATACCCCCAAACAAGTGCACCACAGTGACAGCAACATACCAGTAAGCAAACTGAACATGACAGTATAATACTGTGAGAGCAACCACATACCATTTGCCACTCACACATTAACCCTACATATACTGCTCCAAATCACAGTGTACTGGGAATCTGGAGGTGTTACATGACATGTCACAGTCAGCCCCTACAAACATAAGGATCTGATAGACCACTAGCAGCTGTAGCAGCATGCAGAGTCAGATAGGTAAAGGATGTATGGCACTCACAGCTGATACTCTCCCTACCCAGCCTAAAAAACATAAACATGCAACACTGCTACACAGCCTTGGCAGTCTGTTCACAATGGCCAGACAGACATACTGTCATATGTGCAGATTTCCACAGAATTACCAGGGTGTGAATGCATAACCCTGGCCACTGCTGCATACCATGGCTAGGAATCTGCCAGGTCATTGTCATGCTAACTGGTGTGCATGTGTTAATTAATGATATACCATACCTCTGCACCTTGTAGTGCAGGACATCTGGACAAAGCATGGCACACATATTGGACAGGGGGCTGGAAAGAGGGACATATCACACATACTGGTGTTACAAATTGAGACAGTAGTTGCTGTCTCATGTGTTGTAACATCACATCCCTGATGGAAATGATGTATGGAACACCAATGGATGACAACACGTACTGATTACAATCCTCACATTATCCTACCAACCCCAGAAAAACAGATGTTGGTCAAGGAACAGACCAAGCATAATGATCAAACATCTGGCCAGTCTGTGGACAACATGCCAGTTGAGAGCTATGTCAGAGGCATATCACTGTCAGATGTCAAGTCACCCAGTAAATGCATGTCCAGACAAACCCTGTCAATGTAGCAACCCCCTATGTGTATAACAATGCTAATGACATACAAGCTGTACCAAACTCTGGAGCTTTGTCCCCCATGTTGCTGGGCTGTCTCCACATCTCCTGTCCTGTGAGGTATTTCCACCTACTGTCTGTGAAGCTGTAGCCCCCACACCTCCATAATGTCCCCTGCACAGGCCAGGTAAATGGGCAAGGTCCACATGAAGGGCATCCCATATGGTGGAACTAGCAGCTATGTCCAGGTCCACAACACAATGCTATGTGAGCACCTACATAGGTTTATAGCATCAGCAATACCCGACAGGACAACATCAACCCCCTCAAGGTAGGATGAATGCTTGTGGTTGACAGTAGCAATACACAAACAACAGACTTGGTCCCTAGATTGGCGGTACAGGCCAAATCAGGATCATGGACCAACCTGGCACCAAGTCAGCCTTTGTCTGACCAAGCATATAAGGTCACAGGTGGAGTACTGCAAGGCTAACTATGAGTGCAGGCCAATCACAAGGCTGTCTTCACATATGTCTGCAATCTCTGAGGCCACATACCAGCCCACCCTGTAATGGTGGCCAATCAGGCCATATATACACACAACATAGCTATAGGCAACCCACTGCAGACAGGTTTAGGGCAACCATCACCCCCTGGCTCAGCAGCACTATAGTTGGATATGCACAGCACCCACACCACGCCCCTCATCACCAGTGAGCAGGTACATATTGCCTAGTGAAAGGCAACCGATGTAGGTATCCATGGAACCTGATAGCATCCCTGTCTGAATCCTACATGAACAGAGACATGCGTAGCCAGCAATATTATACACCGTAGTCACAACAAGGCTTGGCACCATCCACACCACATCCACATGGAATATGGCCAATGTCATCCCTCGACCCAGACATGAATAAGGAGTACAGGAGTAGGAAATTAAGTAGCCCTCATTGAGGGGAATATGATACATCAGGGCCAACAGTGCAATGCAAGCAGATACAGTGCTGCTAGATTACAGGGGTATGGTGTAGTTGTGAGTGGTGGTTACTGGTATTCAATGTACATGTGCAGTTTCTGTACATATGGTTGCCAGATGAATGAGGTCCTGTGATGTGTCTCCCTTGCAATGTCCACCAGGTGCAATGGTGCATCAGCAAAGCTCAACGTTCTCAGCGGCTCAGACAAATATAATCATAGAAGCCATACTACACAACCAGGCCATAATCTTTGGCTGGAGCCAGCAACATCTGCAGGAGTGGACTGGCTTGTGGGACAACCTTGTCCACATGGTAAATGATGGTGGCCTGCACGCATGTACATATTAGCAAGTCTGGCATTGTGAAAGTGACCTCGTATGCCATGCCTGGCAAAGGCCTGCTACAGAGACCAGGGACTGCACAGGCATGGGCCTGGCCTTGCAGCCCCATTGGCACCCACTGGGGAGCTTCACAGGTACCTTGAGGCACCCACCCAGTACAACTTCAGGGTACAGACCCCCCACATACTGGAGGTGGTTGGCACTCAGACAATGGACGAGGAGTGTGCAGGTAAGGCCCTAATGTAGATTACCAGACTAGTGTAGCAGACATACTTGTAATTGTGCAGTATCTATGTACATGTGTCAGGTCAGATTGTAGTTGTGGATGGGGTTTTCTAATGCACAGATGTGCACATCTATCATAAAGGACAGCAAATTGTGTAGTATTGGGCATTGTACTGTACATATGCACACATGCTGCACCCATCCTGTACCAATGTCACTTGTGGGTATGCTGACCATACTCCCCTCACACACCTACCTAGGTCCCTCATGTCTGCATGTGGGATAGCAGCCTGCAGCTGGTGTGTATGCAATTGTATTGTTGTGGTTTGCCAATACCCCAGGCATGTGAAGGTCATGCAGTGTACCATGCATCCAACTGTCAGTCATAGCCATATTGCCTTATGTGTATGTTCACCTGTGTTGGGGTCAAATGCATTGCATCACAGTGGTCACCACAGGGCCCTATCTGATGAGAATGTATCATCCCTGTAGCATAACACACCGGCCTGTCAGTGCAAGACTTCTGGACAAAGAGCAACACAATGCAGCCTAAGGTAAGGACATGTGTGAAAGATTACTGTCATATAGTGGCTATAAACAGTGTACACACCTCAGTTAAGATGCCAGGTGTTTGTGATGTCTATACAAACTGAGACCGCAATATGTCAGTACTCATCCTTTCAGAAGTGTAATGTGACCTATGACATGAACATTTCCCTGTACAAACAATCAATCTGTTGGCCACTAAATATGGAGTACACAAACCCCACAATATGGTGGATGCATATGTGTGCACACCTTTCAAATAATATATCATTACAGAATTGTGTGATTTACTGACAGCATACAGTCTGCTTGGGTACACACCAGCCATCAAGTAAAGGCACTCAGACTAACAGCAAAACACAGTCTGCTGTCCAAGTGGGATAACCATGACATATGCTCAGTTTTCTGCAACAGCAACAGCCATGGCTTGCATACAAACCAGCAAAGGGATCTCATATTTGAAAGCTATTTGTTAAGTGTAGGGTACAACCACATTACCACATCAGTGCATACACCATGGAACACAGTGGAGACAGTTGTCAAAAGGTGGAGTGAATATGGGACAATAGTGCTGTTGACAAGAACCTGATGTCCCTCCAAAAATAATGACAATACATGTCAAGACCTGGCCAGGAAGGTTGCCAGGGGACATACAGCAACACCAAGGGAGTTGCAGGACTCCCTTGCTAGTACTGGTGTTCTGTACTACCTGTGAGAATATTCTTCCATATTCTGCATACATCTGGCCTACCGGGTAGGGTCAGAAGATGGAAGCATTCCCACACACCAAAAACAGCCAGAGGTGGATACAAATTGCAATGCAACACATCATGTCTCCCAAAGGCAGGTGTGAATATGTGTTATGGTGTAATGAGACTAGGGATTGATCTCACAGCCACAATACTAACAGGTATGTGTGGTGCATAAGCAACACCTCTCATAACATGAACACCAACATCCCCATGGTGAATCAAACTGGTGGCAGTGGCCTGCTGTCGGGCTGCTGTTCCACAGACAGAACAGGGTCTGTAGTCATGGTGGTGGGAATTTGGAACATTTCCTTATAACACCCACATCTGGCCAAAATCCATGAGGTATCTGCAAGAATGCTGAGGATGAGGAGGTGTGTCAGCCTTCAACATGAACTGCAGCATACATCCAAAGCTACCTAAAAATGGCTCCATCTGAACACAAACATGGGTATGGAGTGGTCCAGCTAGAGCCTAGACCTACACCAGATAGAAACCCCCAGTGTGACCTGATGAGGGCTGTGCACATGAGCTGCCCTTGCATTCTGACAGAGTTGGGTGACCTTTGCATGGAAGAGTAGCCAAATAATGCCAAGTCAGGATGTGACATGCTGATAACCTTCATAAGAAGAGTGAATGCTGTAAGCCACTTACAAGGTGCTTCAAAAACTTATCATTTTAAGTGTGCACACGTATGCAATCAACATATTGTACATAATGCAGTCATCATATGTTACACGTATCACATGTGTTTGTTTATCGATTGGATTGCACAGGTCATATGTCACACGAAAGGTGGGTGACATATTTGAAGGCATTATTGTGGTCTCATCCTCCATATTACAAGAACATGGCATGTTAACAGGGGTGTGTACACTTGTCATATCCACTGTAAGCTTACAAGGCTGGTGGTGTAACAGGGATTGTGTGACCATACATTCATTGCTCATTTGCAGATCTGACACTTACATGTATGTCATTAACCAGTGATGTCACTCCTCAGATCATCCCATGTATGTTACAGAGAAACACAGGGGTTATGAGAATTAGAGCAGACATATGAGCCAGATCGCTACACATCCTGTGAGGATATATACAATTGTGAGGTATGTTCTGTAGTACTTGCCACTGTGCTATACAGGTGGACAGCAATGATGTGAACATGGCTGCAGTCTGTGCTGGGGAATGGCCATCACACACTAACACTAATCACATATCCCAGAGCTCTATATTGTCAGTTATAAGTGGTACAACTGGCTGCAATGCATGATGTTGACAGCCGTGTGTCATGCATGTCACCATGTGGGCAATATGTGGTCTGTGTAACAGATTTGTTCCACCTCACCTGTAAGAGTGTGTGTGTGTGTGGGTGTGTGTGTGTGTGTGTGTGTGTGTGTGTGTGTGTGTGTGTGTGTGTGTGTGTGTGTGTGTACCAGCTAACATCAAAGTCCAGGTATTAATGTACATATGTTGTCTTCCTCTCACAGGTGGTGATGGGGTCTGGGTCCCCCCCTTTTGAAACAATGTCTATATCTCTGCAGTCTCTGCCAATGAAGATAGGAATACTGAGGTACAGGTGGAGTTGTTAGGGGCTGAATCTGTGCCATTAATTGGCATCCCACTCTTGTGCACACCATCACTGCACACAGTGACAATGCCCACACATATCCCATCACCAGTGGCCACAGATAATGGACAGTTGGCAGGTGGTAGCATTGAACAGGCTAGTGTGGTGACTATGGCAGGTGTGAGTGTAGATATTGGCCATAGCCAGACTGCAGGCAATGTCCCACACAGGCGGTTTGTACAGGAGCATTTGCAGGTGGAACGCTGCTCATCGGGGCCGCTGTTGCAAGTGCCACAGAAGGAGTCATTAGACGCATGTTCCAGGCTGTCATGGATGCACAGGCACTTAGTGAACACCACAACACACAAATACTCAGGGTGGTGGATGCAACTTTCTCTGATGTACGTGGTGGCATACATGACCTTGTTGGGTCCACACGTCAAAATACTGAGGTGTGGATCCAAACAAAAATGAATCACCTTGGGAATCCACATTCCTCCCACCCCCCAAAAAAAGTTACCACCATGACAAACACCTCCACAGCTAACCTTAGTCTCCTTAAAGCAGAGGTGGCTAAGTTCATAGCACTCATGCAAATGGGGAATAGTTGCATGACCACCAGATAATACACCAATGCACTATATGAACACATACACATATGCATGGATCTCTACATGACCAATAGAACCAAGATGTTGTCCTCCACAACAGGAAGCCAATGTGGTGGCCCCCAATCATACACAAACTTGACAACAGAACAAATAAACTGATGTGGAAAAAGGTGAAGTCCCAAGACTGGAATAACTCCCTTATCGGCCTCAACAAAAGTCTGAGATCACTCATCACATCCTCTAAAGCTAGCTATGACAAGAGAATTGCAGCAGATAGGAAAGACAAACACAAGGCCCTCAATATTTATGTGGATAATGTCCACGCCAATACCCAGATGTGCTCTGGGTTACTGCACAATTGTACCTTCTATACCAAGCCAAGAGATATTGCCAATATACTGTCCAACAGATTCAGTGCCAACCTGACCCCTCTCACCCTCCAAAGGACCAATCGCAATACCAGTAGATTCGCAGACACCCAGTATTCCTGCTGCACAGGTTAAAATAGCAGTGTCCAAGGCCAGGAATACATCTTCTATGGGACCTGAGAATATCCCTGGCTGTGTTATCCATGTACTACAGAGTGACCTGGCACCACACCTATTTGCCCTGTACAATTACAGCCTCACCTCAAGCTTTGTCCTACCAAATGGTGCACAGCTACAAGCATACTCTCCACAAAGTAGGAGTCACTACAGACCCTGGAAAGTATCACTCCATTAGCCTGATGAGTCTGATATGCAAAGCTATGGAACACATCATCATGAACCTACTAAACAAGGATATAGGTGATCTCCAAAGTCTAGATCCCACACAGTTTGATTTTGTGGAGGGTAAATCATGACTGCTCAACCTTGCCAACTTCTTTGAGTCAGTTACCAGAGCTGTGGGTGATGTCAAGGTGGTCATATAGCCTACCTTGATCTGGCCAAGGCCTTTGATACCATTCCTCACTCTGGACTAATAGAAAACCCGCTAAGGTAGGCATCAACCCTTAATATCACTAGGTGGGTTGCAAAATGGCACACACATAGATCCACGGTGTGAAAGTAGCTGACTCCAAGTCAGACTGACATCCAGTCATTTGTGGGGTCCCAGAGTGTTTGGTCCTGGGCCCTCCCCTGTCTGGTATCTACTTCTCTGAAGTGCAGACCATCACAAGGCTACTCTGGTTGACAAAGTTTGCAGATGACTGCATTTTGGGAGCTATTATTAACTACCCAAGTGATGTTGACATCCAGCAGAAAGGCCTCACTGAGACCAATGTATGCTGTCAGAAGCATGGCCTGAAACTCAGTGGCCGAATATGTGTCAGCATCCCCTTTGGCACAACTCAGTTCCCATAAATCACCACATTGATGGTAGTCCACTGAACACAGAAGGGATTATAAGAGATCTATGAACACAGGTTGACAGCAACCTCTCTTTGGACCACCACATTGCCACTGTGGACAGACAGTCCTTCTATGTGGAACATCTGATTACTAATGGTTTTGCATCCAGGAAGTAGCAGGTCATTGTCTCCTCCTACCCTTCCTACAGTAGGTCAATCATCGGTTACAGTGCCCCATTTGGCATGTACCTCAATGGACACCTGCAACAACTGCAGAGGCTGCAAACGTACCGCACAAAGATGATCCTAGGCCTGAAACAGTTGTCCTATATGGACAGACTCAAAACACTCCAACTATTCTCTGTCTCATATTGCCTACTTAGAGGCTATCTCTGCTTGCCCTACAAAGCCATGTCTGATCCAGCTCTGTTAGAAATGCTACATCTAAGGATATCCAAATCCCTCCACACCACATGCTCCAGAAACGTCAACCCCATTACCACAATCAACAGAACATGCCAGAGGTACGGGTGCATAACCCAGACAATGCCCATGCTATGGATTAGATGCCCCATACATGGTAAACAGAGCACCTCACAGGCCCTGTTCAAGAGAAATCTTGCTGAATGGATGGGAAAAAGAGAACGCACCCCAGGGATCATTGCAGTGGCTCTACTCCACACAGGCACTGGGAAATAATGTCAGGTGGTGGCACACTGACAAGGTAATCCTCTGGCTAGGCTTGTAAAGGCTCCAGGGTTATTTGCCTAGTACACACTTATGAACCTAAACATCTGGATATTCCATAGACATCTGTACAGAGGACTGGAATGGCCTGCAGAATGGTGTAACATGCTGGATGTGAGGCAGATACTATTACCACACTATATAAGTTAATGCCATTGGGAGGTGGTAAACAGGCATGGATGGTATACTAATCAAAATGCTATCAGCCAAACAGGATTTGATCATTGGCCAAAGGGACACACACCCACACACAGTTGCCAGTACTGAGAATAGAACCCCTACCTGTCTAGTTATTTCAGCTACAGTGTTACACAGTTATCAGATGCGCCACAGAGCTTACATGAATTTTCCTCATCCCAAGTAACGACTAAGGTGAATGACAGTAGGCCTAGGAAAGTAGGGTGATGGGACAATTACAGGGCGGTACACAAATAAAAATGGTATAACCCACACAGTACATGATTCACACACACACACACACACACACACACACACACACACACACACACACACACACACACACACACACACACACTTGCTAGTATTGGGATTAGAACTCCTGCCTATCTAGTTATGTCTACTATAGTGTTTCACAGTTACTGCATGTGCTACAAAGCTTACTGAACTTTCACATGGCCCAAGCTGCTGATAACTGTACAGTTGAGGTAAAGTATTACAGGTGGCAGTAAGTCTGCTTTCCGTTCTAACCTTACATCATGATAGTCCTTCCTGTCTTGCACTTCAAGTGGCATTATGGCTTGGCACTTCAGGTTAATGTATCAATAAGTGTGGCACAGCTGGGAGCTGTTAGCCGTACTCGTTCATCACATAAGTAGCCCCACTACTTACTAGTTATGTCCACCCCTCCTGGCCTGATTGCAGGGCAGTTTTTGGTGCTGTTACCCATTACCCTGGTGTACTTGTCAATTCTGAGGCACTGTTACAACTACCTCATGTACTCAGACAACTCTCCCCTCTAAACTCCAAACACTCAGACCTGTGGGTGTTACCCGTATATCACCCAATGTGGACATATGCACTCTCCATCAAAGACTGGACTAGCAGGTCAAGAGGATAAAATCAACACCTGCACTACACCAATGTGAAACACATAGTTCACCATGACACCCACTTTGACAGTCATGACATACAGTGAAAAGCCACATACCCTCCTTCACAGAGGCACTTAATGGACATTTACCCAAAAAGCACTGACCAGCAAGACAGACACCCACCCAGACACCACGACATGGCACATGCCAATGGTAAACATATTTAACCTACACAGTGTGCCCCTCAACCTAAAGTCCTAAGGCTAACCACCTTGCACAATACAGTGCTCATGGGTAACTGACTACTGAGGCATGCACATATCCCACTCACTAAATTTAATATAGAGCAGGTAACAGCCAAATATCTATCACATGCCAGCATCCAACACATGACACAGCCAGTCATGGCACCCCACAACAACTACGAGTATCACTCTGTATCCATGTGGGAGTGAATGACCTGGGACACACCTCCCTGCCAGCATCCAACACATGACACAGCCAGTCATGGCACTCCACAACAACTACGAGTATCACTCTGTATCCATGTGGGTGTAATTGACTTGGGACACACCTCCCTGGACTACATGACAGGAGACATGGCTGAACTCTCTGATTATGTGGTCCAGGTAGGTGTGACAGTAGCCCTGAGCAGTATACCACCATCACCCAGAATGATGCTGTGATACTATCAACAGCTGATTGAATGTAACATTGATGTACATGTTTTGTGTCATTCTCAGGGATCCAGTATCTCTCTGCTTGGGATGACATGATTGACAGAACTTAATCCCCCAGATCCATGAAGCTCCATGTTGGAATTCTGTAATTCCAACATGGAGTGGTTTGTGTCTGTGTAGAACAGCAATGCACCTTGCATTTTAATGAAGGTGTGCTGCTGAGCTCTTACATTGACATGGATCTGTGTATGAGGGCAGGGGGGTATGTCTGACAGCAGAGCTCTCGCAATATACATGCCCCCCTGCATGGAAGTCAACAGCAGCTTGAGTGTGTGTCTGTTAGTGTATGTAGGACACTTAGGGACTGTATAAGTAGAACTGTCTTAATGATATGGGGATGGGAATTGACATGTATGTCAATCTTTACTCACATAAATCCTTGCATCATAACAGTGTTACCCAGAGAAATGCAAATAAATTGTGCAACAGAAACAAGGTATGGGCCAAACACCTGGACAGTCTTCATACAGCCTAGCAGTGGAGAGGTATTATCACAACCCTTTAGCGCAATGAATCTGGAACAAGCCAGATGAAGTGGGGGGACAAAGGCATGACAATAGAGACATATCCGAATGATGTGAGTGGATAAGCTGAGAAGGTTGTTTTAGTAACACTGTTCCTGCTAACATATATTGACCGAAATATCACCTTAGTGCATTTTATATTTAATGTCTGGAAGCCAAAATAAAGAACCATCTTAACAGATACAAGCATACATAATCTGAGGGTTATGCTACTGTGCTGTGGAGATTCTATACATAACAATTGAAGGCCTTGTAGTTGTCTTCACTATCTGCTGCAATCATGTTTTCATAGCTACCTTTACAGGAGTTGATGAGAGATATCAACCTTTGGTTGAAGCTGATAAGGGAGTATTCCCAGTTTTGGAACTTCATCTTATTCCGCATTAATTTCCTCCTTCTGTTGTAGGGTTTCTTTTTGGCAGGGGAACACCAGATTGGCTTCCTTTTTTATGAAGAATGCATCTTGGCTGTATTGCGTTTGGCGAGATCTAGGTATTTGTGTGTGTGTGTGTGTGTGTGTGTGTGTGTGTGTGTGTGTGTGTGTGTGTGTGTGTGTGTGTGTGTGTGTGTGTTCGTACAGTGCATTGGTGTAAGAGTCTGTGGTTATGCAACTAGTCTTCATCTGCATGGGTGCCATGCAGTTAGCCATCTCTGTTTTTATGTGTCCAAAGTTAGCTTTGGAGAAGATTTTGTGGTAGTTACCTTTGTGGGGTGCTGGGAGGTATGTGGATTTCCAAGGTGATTAGTTTGTGTCAGTAACTAACCAGGGAGTAGATGACTATTGGTGTAGAGCAACATTCGCCCATGTTAGTAATGACCAGGTCAAGGATGTTGCTACCTGTAGTGGGAGTAAGAACTAGCATGTCCAGGGCAATGGAATCAATGAATCCCAGACAGCATTGGCCAAGTGTATTGGTACATGAGTAGTTGTTCCTGTTAATGGTGGGGTAGTTGATGTCGACCAGTATGAGAGTGTTAGGTTGAAATGTACCATTCCCCAGGGTGCTTAGGAATGGGGAGTATGAGTTTTGGGCCATGTTTGTGGACCTACAGCAGGCTATGACCTGTATTGCTGTCTTACACAATGTTAGTGGCACCTGAAGTATCTCAGATGCATTATGCAGTGCTAAAGGTCTGGAGATGTGCGCATCATTTATGAATATTGAAACACCACCACCCTTGTAGCTGCAGTCCAAGTTCTGGGCCAAACAGGTGTGGAATGGGTGATTGCCTGGTAGTGCAGGTGTACCTCCTGTTGCCTTGAACCAGTTCTCTGTTACAGCACAAATGTCAATGTTCTCCAGTGTAAGGAGTGCTTTGAGCGAGTGCATTTTTAAATGTAGACCTCTAGTATTGAGCAGCATGACCCTCAGATACTTCTAGTATTGAGCAGCATGACCCTCAGATACTTCTAGTATTGAGCAGCATGACCATCAGATACTTCTAGTATTGAGCAGCATGACCCTCAGATACTTCTAGTATTGAGCATCATGACCCTCAGATACTTCTAGTATTGAGCAGCATGACCCATAGATACTTTGAGTATTGAGCAGCATGACCCTCAGATACTTCTAGTATTGAGCAGCATGACCCTCAGATACTTCTAGTATTGAGCAGCATGACCCTCAGATACTTCTAGTATTGAGCAGCATGACCCTCAGATACTTCTAGTATTGAGTAGCATGACCCTCAGATACTTCTAGTATTGAGCAGCATGACCCTCAGATACTTCTAGTATTGAGCAGCATGATCCTCAGATACTTCTAGTATTAAGCAGCATGACCCTCAGATACTTCTAGTGTTGAGCAGCATGACCCTCAGATACTTCTAGTATTGAGCAGCATGACCCTCAGATACTTCTAGTATTCAGCAGCATGATCCTCAGATTACATTTGTTTGTAGCTGTTACAGTGGTAATGTGGTGTTTGGAACACTAACTCCAAAAGCCACTATAGGGGTAGCAAGAGCCTTGGCCAGTATCTGGAAGCCCCAGGGTTGACAGATGCAGGAAATCTGTGGCAAAGGATCACTGTCTGTCAAACCTGCCATCCCAGGCTCACAGAGAGTGGAACCCCTTAATATGATACCAGACATGTCGCCAATTGTTGAAATGAATTGTTTTCAGCTGGTACTGTGGTATAATTCTGGGTGATGGTAGGATGCTGCTCAGGGTTAGGGTCATACTCGTCTGAGCTACATAGTCGGAGAGCTCCTCCATGTCTGTTTCCATACAGTCCAGGGAGGTACATCTCAGGTCATTCACACCCACATGTACAATGACAGAGTCATATGTGTACCTGTTGTTGGGGGACCTCAGTGTGTGTGTTATGTGGCAGAATTGGCACCAACAGCCAGCTGACTGTCACTTTCTCCTTTTTCAACCTAGTGAATGGGACATCACTGTTTCTCATAATCAAGTCAACTATGCCTAGTGTTTTAGCCATACTGTTTTGCCTTAGGCGCTTTGGTTGACTGGCACACTGTTTAGGAGACATATGTGTCTTGTGTTTAGTGTTGTGTGGTGGGGGTGGAATTCATGTCTGCGTTTGAGTTCTCTGCTGTTTGTATAGTTTTTCATTGACAGCCTCCACAAAGGTGGGTGTGTGGTTTGTGTTTTTATTTGAAGGCAGTACTGGTGTGTGTTCTGGAGGACAATGTGTTCCATGTAGTGTGGTGAAGTGTTGACCGTCTCCTCTTGAACAACTATTCTGGACTTGGCTGGAGAGTGTGTGGCTTCCCATTTGGATATATAAATGCATCTCCTGCAAGTTTAAGTGTAAAGTGGTAAGAGGTGAGGGTTGTCATTGTATATTAGGCAGTTGTGACATTGCCTCAGGATCGCCAAGTTCAGCAGGTTAATAGGTGAACGCACAGGGAACTGATCTGTAGACAAGTCTGGAGGGGCAGCCATTAATAATGATTACTGGAACTGTTTCCTCATAGAATGCTTAGTGCTGTTGGCACATTTGTGTGCTAAAATACTCGCTACAAGACATCTGGTAAAGTGTTAAAGTAATAAGCAATTGAAAGTGCAGGAGAGGAGAGAACTAGCATATGTAAGAGACACATTAAAGGGCAGACTTGGGCAACACTCAGAAGCTAACATACAGTCCTGGATACAGCAATTCTGTATCTGGACTAGACTAGTTACAGGAAAGGTAACTAATTAGTATTATTGTAATAGCCGAATGTCTGGTATATTATATGTGTCTCCATGTAGTGTAGGTGGTGTACAATGGATGTGTGAGTGCATATCACATGTCCCAACACCCATCTATACACATGTGTCCCATACAGTATACTCACCCCCTTGCTACTGTAATGACAGCACATATAGGCAAGTTATGTTAAGGGAATAATATAGACCTGGTCTGCAACAAAATATATAGCCTTTGAACCCAGGAAGCTTAACACAATAGTCAAAGCATATAACCACTAAGCCATCTGAGCTGTACTATTTTATGATGTTTTCAACCACAGCATGCAGTGCAGTCAGTTTATTATAGAGAAGGAAGACTGAGGAATCAGTAATGATTTAGTTGTCAATAACTTGCAGCAGTGTCAATAGCTAAGAGCACCTTAGTAAATTCTGGACCACGCCAGATGAAGTTGGGGGACCAGTCTATGGACATACAAACACATTGGTAATGATCCAAAGGGACCCATGCCACTGACATCTGCTGCCCCCCCTACACAGTACAACTAATAAGTGCACAGTACACTGCTACAAAATCAGGATAGGCCATACACAATGGCCAGACATACACTGACCTCTTAGCAATATAACTAAAATGACTGAAGATAGTAAAACAGCAGACAATCAGCCATCAATACACACAAATGTTTTAATGTGTTTTGCTTTCCAGTATTACATTACAAAACATATTTGCCTTAAATACAGGAAGCAATTGACACTTACATACATATGTTCTTAAACAGCCTCCATTTACACTGCTCAGTTAATCCCTATGATATCAAATGATATAATGTAAACTGATTTTTCACATAACAATGGTTCTAAATGCTTGATGAAACTGGGAAACAGACTTTTTCCATAAAAGTGCATTGTGACCCACTACAGTTCCCATGGTGAAATGTATGACAAGTAACAGCTATAGAACGTTTGTCCATGTAATAACTAATATCTCTCACATGTTCTAACAGACTGATTCTAAGCCATGTCCTACTATTCTGCAGACCCACCTCTTGACTGTACAGGGTTCTATATGCTGTCCAGCCTTTGCACTCATATGTATGGCCCCTACCTCACTTAATGTGTGTTATTCCACACCATCACTGGGATGATAGCAGGAATGTCAGCACTAGATACTGATATACCATACCTATCAACCTTCTACTGCATGACAACTGGACACAGCATGTCATATAAGTGGAGGACAGAGGTCCAAACACAGAGCCATATTTGAAATATTGCTGTTATACGCTGTGAAGTTTGCTGGTGTTACAGGGTTGGTTGCAACATCTCTATTCTGAGGGATATGAGGTCAGAAACACAAATGGATGTTGCCATTTACTGGCAGCAATAAATGGAGTATGCCACTGATTTGCCAAGGACAACACCTGTCTGGGTAACACTCCAAACATAACAGGCAAACCTCTGGCAATTATCTGGCTAGGCCTACAGTTCAGACCTATGCAGAACCATAACTTTGTCAGACTGGCATCCATGCAGAAGGAGCATGTACACACAAAGCCTGTAAAACTAGCAGTATTCACACCATATAACAGCAATACTCACATCTGGTCCCTAAGTCTGTAACCTTCTCCACCATTTAGTCAGTCTGTCTCCACAAGTCCTGTTGTAAGAGTTATTCCCGCCTGCTTTGTGTAACACTCCTCCAGGATGTGTTCATCACAGCCACGGCAAAGGGACAACACCCACATTAAGTACTCAATTATAGGAGTGCATTGCCATGACATTGGCTATTGGAAAAACTACCCAGCTGCTCTGCATGCAATTAGCAAGTGAGGGAACACAAATTGGTGCACAAGCCATCACCTGGTCAAGAGCATTACCTACAAAGGTCACACAGACACATATTCCAAATATGTCTACCAGTACTCCACATTGAGTAACAGAAAGACATTGAGCAACCTTCTGATACAACCCGATGCAGTGTGATATAATGAAAAAGGTATGTGAAACAAGTCAGCATATAAGTGAATGTAGTATGTGTTTTCTAATAATGGGAAATAGGAGTTTGAAAAATTTATGTCTGAGCAAGACTTGCTGTAGTGATGTCCTGCTAAACAGCACCTATGGCCATAGCATCTGCCTTTCTTTGCTGTGATACAGAACACAACTCAGGACCCTAACTCACCCCAAGAAAGGACAGCTCACATATGACAAACACTGGGGTGTCTGTCAAACTCTACTGACTGTGCCACTGCTAGGCAAACTACAGGGATATTCTACATATCCATATGCTACCTGTAAATATGAGTATGATACACATGTTTGTCGTGTAAATCTAAGAGAACTACATAGTGTATATACACCTTCCATAGCCAGAGAACAGGCAGATTCCACACATGTGGATGGACAGGGGTGCTCATAGGTGGACTGCTGCCCATCATGGCCCTGCCACAAGCGCCACAGCAGGTGTCACCAGACCCATGTTTTGGACTGTCATGGAGGCACAGGCACATGTCAAATCTAACACTGGACATATTCTCATGGTCACAAATGCAACTCTTCATGCTATGTGTGGCAACATCCTTGATCTTGGAGATGCCCACCGTTATTATGCTGAGATCACAGATAGATGGTTGGGTGAGATGGTAGCAATTGTCAACTGTGGGATGTCTGTGCCACAGTGTGTGGCAGGAGTTAGGCATCAGCCACGTGGACGTAAGACACCACATGTGCTGGGAGTACAATAGTGTAAAACTGTAAACCATGGCCACATTTGTCACTCAAACACACACAGTCATAATACTGATGTCACACACACAAACATGCACAGTTGGCATGACTTGAGATTTGAAGTACTACCTACCTAGGTCTTGCTATTCAAGTGCTCTGCATTTATTGCACATGCCACAGAGAAAGTAGGATGAAGTGTGCTCCACAGTTCCTCTAAGGTAAACAGCATCCACTGGCCTTGCATAGTATGGCAAAAGGAGATGTCCTGGGTGAGAATGGCCAGGAAATACTATCAGCTACAGACATATACACAATGACCAACATAGATACAGCCATAGACACATTTGCTACACCTGCAGTTAGCAGCCCTGCCTATCTCATCATTCAGTCCATACTGTTACAGAGTTTTGGCACACAGCACACACCTTATTGGGCTGAAGAGTATCATCAGTTACCTGTATGGTTGATGGTGACAGTGGTCCTCATACAGTGGACCTTGGGACATGTACTGTGGGTACCATGGTGTAAAGATATTACACCCAGAATCCTACCCACATTGCATATAGTACTCACTCATACCCATGAGAATCCTATGACAACCCACAATCACGCATTTACCAGGAATGAGATTCAGACCTTTGCCTGCCTATTCAATTATTGCTATTACACTGATATGCATTTATCGCATATGTCACAGAGCTAGTAGGGTGAAGATTGTTTCATGGCTCTCCTAAGGTGAGCAACATCACCATCCCTTGTAATGTATGGCACTGTGCAGTGTATTTTGAGAATGGGGCCGCAGAATGCTGTCTCCTACAAATATGCACAATCACACACACTTGCAAACACATACACATGGATATGTACTGACATATGCCAGGACTTGGGGTAAACCACACCCGTCTACTCATTGGTAGAACAGAGTTATGCTGGCACTGCAAGCACAAGGCAGACCATAGGGTGAAAGGTGTCACAAGGCACCTTTACAATGAAATACAGCAGCAGCCCTTTCTAAGTATAGTACTGCTGGGTGTAGTGGGTAAGAAGGTCCTCAAAGTACTTTCAACTACAAGTTTACAAACTCGCAAACAACATTATACTCAGTAATGCACAAAGACACATTTGTCAGTATTGAGGTCCATTGGTGTAGGTTTCCCTGGCTGTGTACCAGGCTAATGTCCATGGAGATATGAGAAGAGTAGGGCATGTGAGTGCACTGGTATCATGGCAGCTGACATTTGTTAGCATGCCATCTATCAACTACTGCCACTTGAGTGATCCCCAGGCTGACAGTTATATTTACAATCCACTCATTTGAATTTCTCTTGAAGAGGGCCAGTGAGGTGCTTTGATTGATGTGCATGCAACCTATATTACATAATGCGGCCAATGTCTGGGTTATGGACCTGTCCCCAAGCATGTCTGTTGAATGTGGTAATGCGGTTGAGATATCCATGGCATGTGGTGCATGCAGATTGGGGTTTCCTAGCTGTGGCATTTGTAACACAGCTGGGCAGACATGGCATTATCAGTCAAGCAGGGATTGCCTGTAAGTAACCAAGAAGTGAGTGGGAACACTCGGAGGTTTTGGGCTCTTTCCATATCAGACAGTTGTTTTATGCTTAGGGTCGTAAATGTCAGGAACACTTGCAGCCTACCCAGTTGTTGAAGGTGTCTACTGAGTTACATGGCAAATGGGCCAGTGGACTGTCTGAATGACCTAATGAGCGGGGAGTAGGGGGAGACATTGACCTCTTCATTCCTGGATGACATGCCCTTAGTTATGCAATGTGCCACATGGAAGGACTTTCTGTCCACAGTGGCAGTGTGCTGGTCCAAAGAGAGGTTGCTTTCAAGCTGTGTTCACAGACCTCCTATAAGGACATCTGTCTCCATTGGACTACCACCAATGTGGTCATTTGTGGACAACACACTGATTCAACAGGGGATTGGGACACATTTCTTGACATTGAGACTAAGGCCAGCGTTCTGATGACAGTTGGAGGTGTCAGTGACAACTTTATGCAGGATGTTAACATAATCTGGGGATGTAAACAGACCCCACCCCCACAATTAGCAATTGTCTGCAAACATTGTTAACCACAGTTCATTCCTGTTGGGCTGAATATCAGAGCCACACACAACACACAAGACTAGACACAGGACAAGATCCTGTGGTACTCCAGACATGACTGTTTGGCAGTCTGCACCACTCAGTCTGACATGTAGCCCACTGCTTTTACACTTTTACACATTTGCAGACCATTTAGTGACACTGGGATTAATTGATAGATGAGTGTGTTTGCCTATGATTACTGAGTGTGGAACTGTATCACAGGACTACAAGGACCACATATCTTGTTATGGACTCCATATTGTCCTATACTAATGTCACATGACAAACAGATTATAGGACTGAAGAGTGCCCACAGCTACCACAAAAGTGGGACCTATACAGTGGACATTTGGTAGTTTGCTGGGTGGACCACACAAAAGTGTAGCAAAACCGACCCCACAGTGGATTACAATGTTAATGACACAACCCACAGAGACACACACATCCTTACCAGGAATGAGATTCAACACCATACCTAACTAGTTTACTGCACTGTAGTATTACACATTATCAGACGCGCCATGGAGCTTACATATTTGAGAGCTGTCCAAAGGTATCTTTAAAGGTGAGTGACATCAGCAGCAGGGATAAAGGAGGGGAAAGGGAAGCGTAGTAAATTCCAATTGCCTCAAAATCATGTCTCTACACCTACAGACACTCTCACACAAGCAAACACACTTTTAACACCAAAACTTAACCAAACTGATGAAATGAAGAAATACCATGGCCAGAGATGCAGGAACGCCGTTTATTACTAATTTAAATGCTAAAAATTGTGAACATACATTTTTCTTCCTTTTCAAGTGAAGGACTTCTTCAGAAATTAAATCACGTTTAAAAATTCAAACAGTTGCATTTATACCTATTCAATTTTAAAATTGTGCCAAAATCCTTTAAAAACACATCACGTCCCTTTTAAAGGGACATCTCCACTCAAATGAAGACTGCAATCAACCCACACATATTAATACATGTTATGCATATATATAATGATACATTTCATGATTTACATAAAAAAAAAATATATATATATATATATATATATATATATATATATATATATATATATATATATATATATATATATATATATATATATGATTCTATCATCATCTATACACATTAAACACCAAAAATAATAAAATATTGTAATAATATAGTAATATTATTCAAAAATATTATTAAAAAATAATAATAATAATAATAATAATATTAAAAAAATGAATAATAATAATAATATTAACAAATATGTATTGTATGTATATTAGACCTACTTATGCTTACAAAAATCCAATATGAATCCTTATTGTACCACTAAAAATACTGTAAGACAGTGCTATAAAAACACCAATAATGGAATTACTCTTCATTGTTTAAACGTATTGATGCATATATTGATATGTAAATTCATAATGATCATTTAACGTTGTTATTGTATTCCTTCCTACTTTAAACCAGGACCATTCATACATGTATAAGGTTTTTGTACTTTAGTCTATCTTTATAATTTTAATTATATTTTGTTTTGATATTTAATATTTAATATTTGATCTTATAAACAAAACCTGCTGTCACAGATCTTTATTCACCATAGATTATTTTATCTTTCTAGACTTTTTAACTTCAATAAAAACATAATAGAACATTTTTCATTCAATCCTGCTTTCACCAATGCATTGAGCCTTAATTGCCACATTAATTCCATCTTTTCCAACTGTAAATTCTGTGGCCCCCTCTATCGTCATGTTGGACCTGCTGTATCACTTTAAATTTAAACTTGTGATCTGGGTAGGTTGCTATATGTGTTGCCAAAGCATTGTCCTCCTTCTTATTTTTAATTCTTCTAAGATGTTCAACTATTCTATCGTTTAATTTTCTGTCTGTTTTTCCTATATAAAAGCAAGGACATGCTTGGCATTTTGCCAGATAGACTACTCCTCTGGTGTTACAATTAAACTTACCCTTTATTGTGATTTGTGAACCATTTAGCGATATTTTGCTCCCTTCATCTATTATATAACAATATGGACAAGAGCCACATTGTTTCATGCCAGAGTTACGATTAATTGTTATACTTTTATAGTAAAACAAATCCTTATAACTCCTACCTTTTTTCCATATTACTTTTGGCTTGAATCCAGTTTCCAAACCCAACATCATATCATCCATTAATAATGCCCAATTCTTTTGAATGATTTCCTTTACATCTATGTGATTAGATGAGAAACCCATAATACATGCCAAGTCAAACTGATTGTACAAAACTCTTGGAATGTCTTGAATAGACTTTCGATGTACTATACATCCGTCCTGATCTGATCCATTATTTGTTTTTATACCTAATATAGGTTCATAAATACCATTTATTCTTTTCATGGATACTTCCTGCATGAGTTCTTCTATCATTTCTCTCAGGTAAGCTCTATTTAGGGACATTCCCTTCAAAACCAAACATTCCTCATTGAATTTTTCATTCACGGAAATAATTCTTGCTGCCCTAACTAATTGGCCTTTCAAGACCGATCGTTTTTGATATATAGGGTGGGCACTTGAAAAGTGTAAAAACTTGTTTGAATACGTTGGCTTTCTATATAAGGTAGCTTCATATCGCTTCCCCTCCACATTTTTTATTACTTGAACATTAAAAATACCATAACCTTCGTGTGGAAGGAATAAGTCAACTGTAAAAAATTGGTTGTACTGTTCATTATATCAACCAAATCCCTAGCCATGTTTGAACACCCTTCGATAACCAAAAAAATGTCATTGATAAATCTCCCATAATACTTAACAACATTTTTAAACCAGTTATCTGTAAAAACATATGTGCTTTCCCAATGGGACAAAACCAAATTAGCATAGCTAGAACCACAATGCGAGCCCATACTCCCTCGTTTTGTTTATAATATTGTTTGTTAAACAATATAAAGTTATACGATAATATTATATTTAACATTTCTTGCACTAATGTGATCTCGGCTATGGTTGCATTCAAACTCCGCATTCTAGCTACTACCCATTCTATTCCCAAATGATGGGGGATGCTGGTGTATAAATCTCTGATGTCTCTTGGAACAAAATTAAATTGTTCTACATAAGGCAGGGTGTTAAGACTGAAAAGGAATGCCCAAGAATCCTTCAGAATCCATTCCTCCTGCTTTACATACCTTTTCAGAATGGAATCGACAAATTTCGCACATGCATAAGTGGACGAATTTCTACCGTTCACTATAGGTCTAAGAGGTGGATTCTGAAGGTTCTTATGTATCTTGGGTACTCCAAATATATATGGTGTTCGAGGAGCTAGTATGGTTAAGTAATTCAATGTATGCAGATCTATCCTTGCCTCTATGAATAATTCGTTGAAAAAGCTTTTTATAAAACAATTAGCTTTATTATATTCATTTAATGAGGCTACCGTATATGCATGTCCCTGTAAGATACTACTAATACAGTTTTCATAGTCTGGCATATCCATTAAAAACCAGACCTCCTCCTTTATCAGGATTCATAATAACAGACATAAAATTAAAAGATAGAATAGTTGAACATCTTAGAAGTATTAAAAATAAGAAGGAGGACAATGCTTTGGCAACACATATAGCAACCTACCCAGATCATAAGTTTAAATTTAAAGTGATACAGTAGGTCCAACAAGATGATAGAGGGGGGCCACATAATTTACAGTTGGAAAAGATGGAATTAATGTGGCAATTAAGGCTCAATGCATTTGTGAAACCAGGATTGAATGAAAAATGTTCTATTATGTGTTTATTGAAGTTAAAAAGTCTAGAAAGATAAAATAATCTATGGTGAATAAAGATCTGTGACAGTAGGTTTTGTTTATAAGATCAAATATTAAATATCAAAACAAAATATAATATTAAAATTATAAAGATAGACTATATATATATATATATTTTTTTTTAATGTAAATCATGAAATGAATATGTGTGGGTCGATTGCAGTCTTCATTTGAGTGGAGATGTCCCTTTAAAATGGATGTGATGTGTTTTTTAAAGGATTTTGGCACAATTTTTAAATTGAATAGGTATAAATGCAACTGTTTGAATTTTTAAATGTGATTTAATTTCAGAAGAAGTCCTTCACTTGAAAAGGACGAAAAATGTATGTTCACAATTTTTAGCATTTAAATTAGTAATAAACGGCGTTCCCGCATCTCTGGCCATGGTATTTCTTCATTTCATCAGTTTGGTTAAGGTTTGGTGATGTAAGTCGTTTGGTTTTACCATGGCTGTGGATTCGTTTGAGAGAATGCTGGAAATTCTACAGGAGAACAACACAGCAGTGGATGGATTTGATAAATTAACACAATTGATAGCTTTGTTGTCTCAAAAGGTAGAGACAATAAATGAAAGACTGAATCAACTTTTGTCCACACAAGCAAGACAGCAGGACGGAATGGTTCCAGTTAGCATTCCACAACCGGGCCAGCTTATGCGGCAATCGCAAAGTGTAGATATGCAAGGTCAAGGGTGAAATACATGAATAGGGCAGCAGGACTAAATGGTCACAGTTACAGTTAATGCTCAAGAATCGGGCCAAGCACTGCGGCAGTCGCAAGGAGCAGAAATACAATGTCAAGGGCGGAATGTGCAAACAGGTACTGTACTGACTGTTTTGGCTTCTAATATAACACAACAGGAACATTTCTCTAGACTAAATGGTGAAGCACATGCATCGTTAATAAGTAATATAAATGAAAATGATGCAGTTCTTGAGCATGGTGCATCAAATGGTACACATAACGTGAACTATGGGAATGGGTTGTCACCTTCAACTTCAACATAAGCAATAAGAGAGGAAGCCCAAATTCCTAATTTAAAAGATTGGTTAATCACACCTGTGGGATTGAATAGTCAGGACTTCCATATAATGACACTTTGAAGGAGCATGGTGACAATTTGGAATTATCTAAATTATTGAATGAACTTGATGTTAAAATGTTGAAATTAAAAAAATTAAACCTCGAAATTGAATACTTTCAGGAATGCATCAAGGCAGAGATAGTCCCTAAGGGGCTAAGAACCTGGCGTTACCTGAGGTTTGGAAGTAGGTTCTGAATTCCACAAAGATTTAATAAAAGTTTTTAACCAACAGGGCTTACAGGTTATGCAGACAATGATAAGGCATTACTCTATTATGGCTAAAGAGTTGGGGGTTAGTATTGAGAAAATTGATACAACCATAAAGCAACATAGTGACTTCACCAGATATAAATATGACTATTTAAGGTGCTTCCAGAGCATTGAGAAACATATCGATAAAATGAGGTCCATCAAACTGAAAAAATTGGATAGAGATAGATTGCAATACAATGAGGGTACAGCTTATCCCCCACCCCCTCCATCGCAGACTAAATCTAGTATGCAAGTAGACCATAATAGATATGATAATCAAGGAGATTACAGTGGAAACGAAGTAGCCCAATATGGCAACCACATGCAAGAGTCCCCTCCTGCCCTCCAAAGCAGTTCTAATGAACAATTAAACAATGATCAAGTGAGAAGGAGTGAGAGAATAAAAGAAAGAAATAATGTAGCAAGAGGAGGGCCAGTCAGTAATGGTGGGTGGGCCAACAACAACAATAATAATCAGGTTTTTTCGAGGAAGAATCAGAGGGTACAATTGAACAAGAAAAAGAACCAGAACAACAGGAGATGATTACCGACCAAGGACAATCAAATGGGCTGAGACTGATTAGAAATAAGAAGGGAGATTTTACGATATATAATTATTCCTCCTTTCAAGTCTCAGAACATATGGCCGATACTCTATCCAAGGGTTTGACTTTTGTTCCAGCCTGTAAAATGGACATAGCAAGGACTATATGTGATTTGAAATTATTCACAAGAAAGCTCAATTTAAAATCATTGTTGGGTAATCAATCCTCACATTTCACAGAATTTAAAGTTCCTAGTTGTTATAACTCCCCTTTGCAAAATTCTCTAGTTATGTTTGAAAAATTTTGTGAATTAGATCTCAGGAGATTAAGTAAGAAGGCAACTAATTACATGCATAATTTAAATCATGAGGAAAGGGAAGATTTAGAATTTTTGATGTCTGCAAATATCAGGATTATAAATCCTGGTAAAGGAGGAGGTCTGTTTTTTATGGATATGCCAGACTATGAAAACCGTATTAGTAGTATCTTACAGGGACATGCATATATGGTGGCCTCATTAAATGAATACAATAAAGCTAATTGTTTTATAAAAAGCTTTTTCAATGAATTATTCATAGAGGCAAGGATAGATCTGCATACATTGAATTACTTAACCATCCTAGCTCCTCGAACACCATATATGTTTGGAGTGCCCAAGATACATAAGAACCTTCAGAATCCACTTCTTAGACCTACAGTGGACGGTACAAATTCGTCCATTTATGCATGTGCGAAATTTGTCGATTCCATTCTGAAAAGGTATGTAAAGCAGGAGGAATGGATTCTGAAGGATTCTTGGGCATTCCTTTTCAGTCTTAACATCCTGCCTTATGTAGAACAATTTAATTTTGTTACAAGAGACATCAGAGATTTATACACCAGCATCCCCCATCATTTGGGAATAGAATGGGTAGTAGCTAGAATGCGGAGTTTGAATGCAACCATAGCAGAGATCACATTAGTGCAAGAAATGTTAAATATAATATTATCGTATAACTTTATATTGTTTAACAAACAATATTATAAACAAAACGAGGGAGTAGCTATGGACTCGCCTTGTGGTTCTAGCTATGCTAATTTGGTTTTGTCCCATTGGGAGAGCACATATGTTTTACAGATAACCAGTTTAAAAATGTTGTTAAGTATTATGGGAGATTTATCGATGACATTTTTTTGGTTATCGAAGGGTGTTCAAACATGGCTAGGGATTTGGTTGATATAATGAACAGTACAGCCAATTTTTTACAGTTGACTTATTCCTTCCACACGAAGGTTATGGTATTTTTAATGTTCAAGTAATAAAAAATGTGGAGGAGAAGCGATATGAAGCTACCTTATATAGAAAGCCAACGTATTCAAACAAGTTTTTACACTTTTCAAGTGCCCACCCTATATATCAAAACGATCGGTCTTGAAAGACCAATGAGTTAGGGCAGCAAGAATGATTTCCACGAATGAAATATTCAATGAGGAATGTTTGGTTTTGAAGGGAATGTTCCTAAATAGAGCTTACCCGAGAGAAATGATAGAAGAACTCATACAGGAAGTATCCATGAAAAGAATAAATGGTATTTATGAACCTATATTAGGTATAAAAACAAATAATGGATCAGATCAGGACGGATGTATGTCTAATCAAGACATTCCAAGAGTTTTGTACAATCAATTTGACTTGGCATGTATTATGAGTTTCTCATCTAATCACATAGATGTAACGGAAATCATTCAAAAGAATTGGGCATTATTAATGGATGATATGATTTTGGGTTTGGAAACTGGATTCATGCCGAAAGTAATACGGAGAAAGGGTAGGAGTTATAAGGATTTGTTTTACTATAAAAGTATAACAATTAATCGTAACTCTGGCATGAAACAATGTGGCTTTTGTCCTTATTGTTATATAATAGATGAAGGGAGCAAAATATCGCTAAATGGTTCACAAATCGCAATACAGGGTAAGTTTAATTGTAACACCAGAGGAGTAGTCTATGTGGCAAAATGTCAAGCATGTCCTTGCTTTTATATAGGAAAAACAGACATAAAATTAAAAGATAGAATAGTTGAACATCTTAGAAGTATTAAACATAAGAAGGAGGACAATGCTTTGGCAACACATATAGCAACCTACCCGGATCATAAGTTTAAATTTAAAGTGATACAGCAGGTCCAACAAGACGATAGAGGGGGGCCACATAATTTAAAGTTGGAAAAGATGGAATTAATGTGGCAATTAAGGCTCAATGCATTTGTGAAACCAGGATTGAATGAAAAATGTTCTATTATGTGTTTATTGAAGTTAAAAAGTCTAGAAAAATAAAATAATCTATGGTGAATAAAGATCTGTGACAGTAGGTTTTGTTTATAAGATCAAATATTAAATATTAAATATCAAAACAAAATATAATATTAAAATTATAAAGATAGACTAAAGTACAAAAACCTTATACATGCACGAATGGTCCTGGTTTAAAGTAGGAAGGAATACAATAACAACATTAAATGATCATTATGAATTTACATATCAATATATGCATCAATACGTTTAAACAATGGAGAGTAATTCCATTATTGGTGTTTTTTATAGCACTGTCTTACAGTATTTTAGTTGTACAATAAGGATTCATATTGGATTTTTGGAAGCATAAGTAGGTCTAATATACATGCAATACATATTTGTTAATATTATTATTCATTTTTTAATATTATTATTTTTTTAATAATATTTTTAAATAATATTACTATATTATTACAATATTTTATTATTTTTGGTGTTTAATGTCTATAGATGATGATAGAATCACATATATATATATATATATATATATATATATATATATATTTTTTTTTTTTTTTTATGTAAATCATGAAATGTATCATTATATATATGCATCACATGTATTAATATGCGTGGGTCGATTGCAGTCTTCATTTGAGTGGAGATGTCCCTTTAAAAGGGACGTGATGTGTTTCTTAAATGATTTTGGCGCAATTTTTAAATTGAATAGGTATAAATGCAACTGTTTGAATTTTTAAACGTGATTTAATTTCTGAAGAAGTCCTTCACTTGAAAAGGATGAAAAATGTATGTTCACAATTTTTAGCATTTAAATTAGTAATAAACGGCGTTCCCGCATCTCTGGCCATGGTATTTCTTCAAACACACTTTTATACTTGCCAGGACTGAGATTAGATTTCCTACATAACTAGTTTATTGCACTATAGCATTATGCATTTATCAGATGCGCCATGAAGCTTACATATTTGAGAGCTGTCCAAATGTATCTTTAAAGGTGAGTGACATCAGCTCCAGGGATAATGAGGGGAAAGGGAACTGTAGTAAGTGCCACTGGCCTCAAAATCATGTATCTACAACTACAGACACTCTCAAACACACACACACATTTACCATTAATGAGATTAGAACTCCTACCTAACTAGTTTATTGCACTACAGTATTACATATTTATCAGACATGCCACACACCTTGCATATTTAAAAGTTGTCCAAAGGTATCCTTAATGGTGAGTGACATCAGCAGCAGTGATGAAGGAGGGCAATGTGAAATGTAGTGAGTGGAATGGCCTCAAAATCATTCACCTACAACCACACACACAAACAGATACACCTTTACATTTGATGGGACTGTAATTAGGACTGCTACATAAATATTTATTAATACTCTACTGTTACACAGTTAGCACAAGCACAACAGAGCCTATAGGGTTGAGGGCTAACAAAATGAATTTGTACAGTGACTGACTGCAGCACATGTTCGGATACTGGGTAATGGAATGTGTACTGTGAAGGGATGGAGTAAAACAGTAATTCCCTCACACACACACACACACACACACACACACACACACACACACACACACACACACACACACACACACACACACACATACACACACAGTTCCCAGGAGCAAGAATCAAAATCCTACCTATCTATCTGCTTAAGTAAGTTATAGATTTATAGCATGCACTATTGAGCTTATAGATCTGAGGCTTGTCCAAAGGAACATCTAAGGTGACATACATCAGCAGATAGTGTAGTGCAGAACTATGGGATGTGTACTGGGTGGGAAAGGCTTTATAATGGTACTGTCTCATTCACTGTCTGTGTCTCTCTTCCCCATGTGTATGTGTGTGTTTGTTTGAATTATTGTAGTATGTTGACCTTAGATATGTGTGCATATCACACAAAACAGATGGGGATTTACCACATATCTGTCAACTACAGCTGGTTGTGGGTTTTCCTGTCCAATGTGTGTGTGTGTGTGTGTGTGTGTGTGTGTGTGTGTGTGTGTGTGTGTGTGTGAAGACCAAACAGTTTACATTTTGGTGTGTATGCACGGGCATCTGCAGATAACAGATATCTATGGTACATTGTGGTGTCAGACATAGGCTTTATTTCTATAAGTGTAGGAGCATGCCTAGTATGGCCTTCTATATTGAGTGTGGGGAACAATTCTTTAAGTTTAGGGGCATGGCCAATATGAGCTTCTGTATTGCATGTAGGGAGCCATTCTCTAAGTGTAGGAGCCTGCCCAGTATGACCTTCTATATTGCTTGTGGGAATCCATTCCAGGGAGAGTTGTACTTCAGTCCAAGGTTTAGTGGTCTACAGCTACACCTAGCAAGCTATTTTTGTGGATATCTGTAGATAGGTTGCCAATATGGAGACACAAATGGACCAAATATGGGGGGGGGATACTGTGTGTAACTATATTTCCTATTATACTCTGTGTTGCTTGTATAACACGTTCTGTTTTAGCATAGGTTTTTGGACATATGTACTGTTTTACAGTGTAATGTATTGTGTCATCAACTACTGCCAGATATCATTGTTTGCTCACAGTTGTTTACCAGGGAAAAGCAACAGCAATACAGCAGAGACCAATATTGTGAGGCAAAGACTAGACATTGTGGCACAATCCTTCCATTGTGGAGGGATGACTACAGACAATTGAGTGATGGGTCTGTGTAAATGGTCCAGCACCTTGGTGCTATGCTGGCTGGGGATCCCCTTCTTGTGCATTTCTCAACTTAACTGAATGGCCATATCCTGCTGTGGGCATACTTCTCAGCTGTACAGAGTTGGCCAGGTTATCCAAAGGCAGGTCTCATATATCTGGTCGATTTCCCTTCACATTGTGGTTTACAAGCAGGTTTGTGGTTATGCATTCATGGGTTTGCAGTTGAGGGAAGTATGAGCAGATATTTGAGTTTCAGACTTCACACACTCCGTGATATCCATGCTTTTATGCCCCCCCCAGTAATTCTATCCTCTTCCCAATAGTATGGGAGCAATATCTCAAAAGTATTTCTATAGTTGGACCTTTATCACAGCAGTATTTATGCCTTTGTCCACAATTCTTGCACCAGGACATGGAAAGGCATGCTACTGGCATTTGTCAGCATGGCCCTGCATTTGTTTTCTGTTTAATGTGTTATGTTGTTAGTTAGGACCCTATGACATTCCATATGATGGCCCTATGGGTGAAGCATATGATGGCACTATGGGTGAGCCATGGTCATTTGCCAAAGGTCTATAGCCCACATGAGAGTGAGGCAGGCCACTGCATTTTGTCTCTCATACATTACCAAGCTGCAAGCCAATGGATTCCCCTGGGGTGACATGGGCAAGTGGGTGAGGTGTTACTGGAAATCCTTCTAGCTCATAGTGATGCATCAGTCTGGATGCGTGCAGGGTGCTGCTTACAGCTAGGAGCACACCTGCATGGGACACCATGTCAGCGTGCTGCATCCTGTGTGTATTCCATAAAAGATGTGTGCTGATTCTGACATCATTCCTAACAGCAAGGATATGACTGATGAAATACCTGTGGCTGTTGTGGGGGTTGGTGGACTGAGTGCATGTGTGATATGGAAGCTTATGGCACCTGACTCACAGATATGACTGGGACCTTCTCCTTCTCCTGCCTTGTATGTGGACATTAGCAGTGTGTCATTACTTTATAACTGTGGCTTTTGTGGGCTGCCATTGAAACCAGTATTCCATATTAGAGGGACAACTAATGTGATGCTAACCTCTATGTATAATTCCAAAGTTGTGTGCAGTTGACAGTTATTTTATATGCACTCTGTGTAGGGTACTTCCACCTGTGTATTGTTTCTATGTATGGGCCCCCATTCATGGCGTGTCCAGCTTTCCGACAGTGACAGATATTGACATGTGGACAGTGAGTATGTACAACTGCTGACATGGGTGTAGCTGAGGAGCAGTGTGGTTGGCACTGCAATTGCTGAAACATGGCTCTGTCGACCGCAGTACTGTACCTAGACACAACCATTCAGGCCCACATGCTGACCACTTCCAGGCAATATTAAACACATAACAAACTTACCACATTGACCCCTGCATATTTTACACATGCAACAATCTATCCTGTAGATTGGGATAGCTCAGGAAATCTGTGCTGCACTGATATTACTCTACAAACTTACATGTTACTGCATTTCTACATGGGATTGGGGGGGGGGTACACCTAACAACTTTCCACATTTGCACTGACTGCACTGGTATTTCAGTTATAACTCTCTTTGCTTCCATTTAGTATTGTATTGTGCCCAATCTTGCAGAATGGAGGCATTTCAGTAGAGTACTCAAGTTAGACTGTAATGGCATACATTTCAGTTTCAGACTTCTTATTCTTCAGAACTATACTGCAACTGCCAGACCTGTTGTAGTATGTCTGTGTAGGTCTCCATGAAGGCTGTTCACCATTTCCAGCATTTGTGTAGCTTTGGCCGACCTTTATTTCTAGTCATCTACACCTGTCCTGCTGGGTGAGGCTGGGGGGGGGGGTGGGAGTAGGAACGCTCATTAACATCCATGTGTGTGACCTGTGGACACCTACAGTTAGTCGAGCCACCACATGTACTGCAGTTGGGGTTGTCACCCTGAGTACTACTGTCTAGTACGGGGACACCATTATTTGTTATGGATTTCATGCTGTCCCATATAGCTGTCAGCTGTCTGCTGCTATCATATTTGGCCAACCAATTCCCTTGCATGCTTGCATCCATAGCATAGATATAACTATCAGAATATAGTACTCCATTCAGTAACTGATAGTGAGGGTGACATACCTTGTGCCTGGGGTGGTATTGAGGATGGTGCTGAAGGGCTGACTATGTGGGACGCATGCAGTATACTCCCTATGCATGGTAAAGCACAGGTAGTGTCATTTTGGCATCCCTTCTACTGTATGTGCGAGTCAGAGAGCGGTATCAGTCCCTGGGTCCCTACAGTGTCCATGTGTGTGCTATGTGTTGCCTCTATGCCAAGGCATAGGCATACTGGGCATGACTCTGTCTGCCTACAGGGACAGGCTCAGGAAGTTCCTCCTCCAAGTCCCTCTGTGCCTGTGGTGACCTTGGCAATGGTGGTGGGCTATCTATCCCCTCCACGTGTTGTTCCTGCTGCAGCTGTTTCTGCAGGATTATACTGTATGGCATGGCACATACTATGAACATTTCTCCACATGTTGCTGGAGAGTATTGCAAGGCTTCACTGGATATGTCAAGGAAGCGGAACTGTGACTTCAGCATCCCAAACACACACTCTATAATGATCCTGGTTTGTGCATGCGCCTCATTATGGCATTCTTGTTTGGGGGGGGGTGTGCATTTCTGATGGGTGTCATCAGCCACAGCTCCAGTGCATAGCCAGCATCCCCCCACTAGATGGCCAATTGGGATGCCCGCCCCCAGGCAAACCCCTGATACAGTTGTGAGGGATTCCAGATGCGGGAGTCACGATAGCCTCCAAGGCTGCCAGCACACACTTGCATAATAATGCCCCGGACATCGCACCCAACCTGGCAGTTGATGGAGAGCAAGCACTTGCGGTTGATGTAGACCCTACCCCGCTCACCAGCTGGTGCTTTGATGGGTGTGCATGGGGTGTATGGCACCCATTACCTGTAGGTATTCAGCTACATGGTGGAAGAGACACATATTGCTGATGAATTCCTCACAGGTGTTGGGAAGTTGGATGCTTTCATGGACATGTGGTATCATGGCATCCAGGAACTGATGCAGTACTCTGGATGCAAATGAATGTGACACCCCCATGATATCCCCAGTAGGTGTTTGGAAAGTACCTGTAGCTAATATTGTTAAGGCTACACATACCTTAGTATCCACTGGGATTGGTTCCCCTCTGTTTCTTCTGGATGAGTGGGGATGGCAGCACAGCTCCACAATTTGCTGGTGTATGTCCCTGTCCACCCTGTAATGCTGTACAATCTCCACATCATGTAGCTCCTGATAGGTCACCCTGGGTCTGAACAATCTCCTCCTCCTCCTGGGTCTGTGGTGGTTGGCAGCATTATCCTCCTCACCACCATCAGCCTCGAGTACATAGTGATGTATCTGAGCAATGGCAGCCCATAGCATTTTGTCGGTTTAAATTCCCAGGTTTACTCCAAAGGTGCAGAGTTTGTGGGGAAATGCTGACTGAGGGGTGTTTCCATGCTTTATAGTAATGTGATGCTACTGCTGTCTGTCAGATTGGCTGTTTCTGATTCATTCCAGCTGCCAGCCTACTTGCTCATGGCTTGGATTCAGCCACTGTGAGTGTTAGAAACATTACTGGTGATTTGTGGGTGATTACCTTTATTCTGCTGTTGCCCTTTTTCTAATTAATTTTTATTTGCATCTCCTCCCATTTACAGCTCTGCAGCTACCTGCGAGCTGTATTATATTTGCAGGGCCCAATCTGAGTTGCAGGACTCCCATAGTACTGATTTCTACATCAGCTCACTTTTATTTTGTGCTGTTGCCCTTTGATTCTATTTTACATGTCGTCCCATCTTCAGCTCTGCAGCCACCTATCGGCTGTATTATTGAAGTTCTTTCATTGGCCAGTTGTGGGTTGCAGACTCCCATATTGCTGATTTGTACAGCATTTCCCTTGTTCTGCTACTTCCTTTGCTTTTTCCTTCTATCCTTCCTCTTTCAGCCTGTTGGTAGCTTAAACAGCAAAACATGTCCCTCCCCTGCACATGAACACTCTCTTCAGTTCATGGAGTATGAGTAAACAGCCTCAGACACAACCCCTCTCCTAGCTCTACTTAGCTAAGCAGACACCAGCCAACAGGGCTCCAATGTGCTTCCAGGAAGCATGACACACACTCTTTCCATGTTCCTTGCTCCTCCTGCCTACACAATGGTGTTAGAGCACCTACACGGTTAAGTGCAGTCTGACACTTAGAAATGTTCCTGGCCAACTTGTGATTCAGTATAAGTCCCCTCATTAGCATACCCCACTGCCTTAAGCTCTAGTTACTGCACTATTCATGAACCTTCCCCCTTAGCAACCACTGTTCCCCGCCTATGTTTATTTTCTGCATACCACTGACTATAATGGCAAAATGCAGAAAGTAGTTCTAATGCAGTCCCCCCCATTTCTATATGTACTCCCCCCTCCCACTAGCATACCACATCCCCCTGCCCTCAATGGCTGAATTTGGCCAACATAACATTAACTTTGTATTTTTTTTTAAATGATTTTGCATGTCAATGGCCATATATTTGGACATTGGCATTCATAACCTAAATAATACATGCTTTCTGGAGTGCTGACATGCCTCTGTTATGTAGATTGCAGAAATGTATTCGGTTAGTAACCAAATACATTTCTGCAAGCTACGCTGTTCCAGCAAGGAACATGCAACTTTGCTGCATCACTAATCGGGATCATTAGCATGGTTTTCACTAGCAAATGAGCTCATTAGCATCCCACATGGCTTTCCATGCAGGAACAGTGTAGGGCCGCTCGTGCATGTGAAAACGGCATGTACATGGATAACAAAGAGGCCATTTTCCATGCAGGAGTGGTTACACTGTTCTTGCATGGAAAATTTCATTTACTGAATCCCAGGGATAGTTTCTACCTATTGGAAAATCTGTACTTGGAAGTTCTGGCATAGGGGCTCCCAATAATATTGCTAAAACATATATAAAAAAGAAGACATGAAATGTTGGAGATGTACTCAATGTGATGCTGACTGGTTGCATATGATTGTAAATTGTGGAATGGTATCTCCTTTTCTGGAATGATTTTAGATACTTCTGTAAGGTTATGTGGAATGACAATTGTAAAATCTCTGACTATCATATTGTTTAATGTGCTTGTTCCAGAAATTATTCCCAGAAATCAAATGCATATATTATGGTCAATACTAATGATAGCAAGGAAGTGGTTATGAAGAATTAGAAATCAGAACACACAATCACATTTAGCAGTGAATTTGTTTAACCAAACTTGTTTTATAAAAGAGAAATTTCCACCGTAAAACTAAGGACAAAAAATCTGACACATAACTAAATTGCTTGGAAGAAATTGAAATCTTTATTCAAGAAATATTGAATGATTTCCTTTACATGTATGCATTGTTATGGACATTGTATAGGTTCATAGGTTCATACTAGGCTATCTGCCCTAAGGCATTTATAAGCCTAGCCAGAGTGTGTATGGCTTTCGCCACCCATTTTAAATTTATTTTGCTATGCCCTTTTTCGAGGTTAGTATACTGTGCCTCTGTCTAACAGTGACACAGAAGTGATACCCGGGGTAAACCTATGATCTCCCATCCACTCATCAAGATTCCTCTTGAAGAGAGTCAATGAGCGACTCTGCCTAACCTGGACTGGGATTTTATTCCAGAGTGAAGGGAGCCTCTGGGTTATGAATCTGTCCCTCCAGCATGTCCTATTTATTTCAGTGCTGAGGTTCAAGTCTCTCGAACGCGTAGCTCGATGGGATTTGGATTTTCTGAGGTGCAGCATGTCCATTAATTCCGGGTTGGACATGGCTTTATACGTCAGGCACAGATCGCCTCTGAGCAGGTGGTATGCCACTGAGTAGAGCTGGAATTTTTTTAACCGGGCAGCATATGGCATCTGTTTGAGCCCTTTGATCCTCTTGGTGAGGTACTTTTGGGGTCTTTCCAGTTGCTGCAGGTGTCTGGTAAGGTACATCCCAAAAGGGGCATTGTACTCAATTATGGGCCTGATGAGGGATGAGTAAAGAGGCACGATGACCTCCCCTGATCTAGATGTGAATCCCTTCATGATTAGGTGAGCTATATAAAATGTTTTTCTAACCACTTTGGCTATGTGGTTTTCAAATGAGAGATTGCTATCAACTTGGGTCCCCAGGTCCCTAATTACTTCTTCCGTACTTAATGGATTACCACCTATGTGGTAATTTGTGGGCACTTTGTTTTTGCCAAAGGGGATGACTATACACTTTTTGGCGTTTAGCTTGAGGCCATGGCTCTGGCACCAGTTGTCTGTTTCTATGAGGCCCTTTTGTAGGATGCTTGTGTAGGCTGGAGAGTTGATTATGACGCCTAGTTTGTAGTCATCTGCGAACTTGGTCAGCCGCAGTCCTTCTGTGTTGGCCTGTACCTCTGAGAAATATATACTGAACAAGAGAGGTCCCAGGACTGAGCCTTGTGGGATGCCACTTGTAACTGGTTTGGAGTCTGACATGGCTCCAGCAATTCTAACCATGTGGGTTCTGTCCTTGAGCCAGTTTGCAACCCATCTAGTGACATAGGGGTTATATTTAAGCTGGTGAGCTTATCTATAATGCCCGAGTGGGGTACTGTATTGAAGGCTTTTGCGAGGTCCAGGTAGGCTGTGTGGACCACCTTCCCCTCGTCAATGGCGTTGGTGACTGTTTCAAAGAAATCGACCAAGTTTAAGATGCAGGATCTGCCCTTAACAATGCCGAACTGGGTAGGATCCAGTGTCTGTAGGTCCCCAATATCTTTATTTATGAGGTCCATGACGATCCTTTCCATAGCTTTGCAGACCAAGCTAGTCAGGCTTATGGGGCGATAGTTTCCAGGATCCGTTGAGGCACCACCTTTGTGCAGAGGGACCACTGTTGCTGTACGCCACTCTTTGGGTACATATCCTGTACTAAGGCTGAGATTGAACAGTAGTTTTATGTTTGGGTTTAGCTCTTCTTGGAGTTCATGTAGGACGCAGCCCGGGACACCATCTGTTCCCATTGATGCTGTGTTTTTTGCTTTGGAGAGGGCGGCTCTTACCTGAGCATCTGAGATGTCAAGGGGGCAGCACTCTGCTGGGATAGATATTTGCCCTTTGGTGGGGAGTTTGCTGAACCTGTCAGCTAGGATGTTGGCAATGTCTGTGGGTTCGGTCTATTTTTTGTCATTTTGGACTAAATTCTGAGCATATCTGGGAATTCCCACCCAGGTTCCTAACATAACTAAAGAAAGCCTTGTGATTATCCTTAGTGTCCTGTGCAATTTTTCTCTTGAAGCTGGCCTTAGACGATTTTATGAGTGCCTGTAGTTTTTTGCCAATACTGATCAGAGATGCCTTCCCTTTTTGGGATTTTTCTCTATCATGTAGTAGCTTCCCCCTTCTATTGTATAATTTGTTTATGGCTGGGGTCCACCAGACAAGAGGCCTGCCTTTGGAGGATTGGGTCTTGGTTTTATTTGGGACTGCATGATCCATGCATTCCTGAAGGTGTTCATAGAATGCGTTTATAAAGGATTCTGCGGTCTGGGCCGTATTTTCCACAGGCCCAGGGGCTTTGAAGGATTCCACCTCAGTTTTGGGGAGTGTGAAATTTTCTTTAGAGAAGTTTTTCACTGTGGTTTTCTAGGCAGAGGGTGGGGTCGGGATGTGAATATCCAGTGAGATTAGTTTATGGTCTGATCTTACCAGTGAGGGATACACTTTTGGTCTGCAGCATAGAGCCCCCATGTTGGTGATGATCAGGTCCAGTATGTTTTCCCCTCTTGTGGGAGTGGTAACAAGTTGTTCCATAGCATCTGAGTTTATAAATTCTAGGAACCTTTGGGCTAGGGTGTTGGAGCTAGGGTAATGCTCCCAGTCTATGTTTGGGTAGTTGAAGTCGCCCAATATAATGGTGTTTGGAGAGACCTTCATATTTTCCAGTGTTCTCAGGAAGGCTGAGTGGGGTTCCTGGGTTTGGGAGGGTGGTCTGTAGCAGGCTATAAACTGGAAGGCAGTTTTACCCACTGTTAGTTGCACATGGATAGTCTCTGATGCTTTGTGCTGTGCCACCAACCTGAAGGTGTGGGTATCTTTGACGAATATTGATACTCCCCCTCCTTTTGTGGTTTGGTCCAAGTTTAGGGGCCGAAAAGCATGGTATGAGGTATAACCTGGTAGTGCTGGGGTGCTCTCGAGAGCCTTGAACCAGGTTTCTGTTACTGCACAGATATCAATGTTCTCCATGCTAAGGAGAGTTTCGAGTGCATGCATCTTGAGGTTTAGACTTCTGGCGTTGAGTAGCATTACTCTTAGTTTCTTATCCCTTGTGATACCTATGGAGGTGGGTTTGTCTTTTGAGCCTTGCCTAAAAAAGGCACTATGGGGGTGGCAAGAGCCTTTGCCAATATCCGAAAGCCCAGGCGTGACAGGTGCAAGCTATCCCTAGCGAAGCATTGTGGCTTGTCGAGCATGTCATCCCAGGCTGACAGGCATTGGATCCCCTTTGAATGACACCAATACTTAAGCAAATTGTTGAAATTGATCATCTTGTCTTCATATTGTGGCATCATTCTTGGTGAGGGTAAGATGCTACTCAAGGTCAGGGTCATACCAGCCTGGGCTACATGCTCAGAGAGCTCCTCTATGTCTCTTTTCATGTAGACTAGGGAGGTACATCTCAGGTCATTCACACCAGCATGGACAATGACTGAGTCATATTTGTACTTGCCTTGGAGTGACCTGAGTGCTTGTGTTATGTGGCGGATCGTAGCGCCCGACAGGCAGCTCACCGTGACCTTCTCCTTGTTCAGCCTGGTGAGCGTGACGTCAGTGTGACTGACGATAGAGTCACCTATTATAAGTGTATCAGGTGTGTTGTTTTACCTTAAGGGCTGTGACTGTTCGGCTCACTGGCTTTGTGAGCTATGTGTTGCACGTGTTTTGTTTTGGGGTAGCAGTTGCTTGTGTGTCTACTTTGGAGGTCTCTGCTGCTTAGGCAGATTTTTATTTAGAGCCTCTGAGTATGTTTTTTGTGTTTATGTGTTTGGTTTGCTGTCGTGGTAGGTCTATGTAAGACTGGAATTGTAGTGAGTGTGGTTTCTTTCTTATCCTGACTGGTTACGCCAGTACTGAGTTGAGACAGCTTAGCCTCCAGTTTGGTTATATGGTTGCATCTCTCACATGTGTTGGAATTTGTTGGGAGGAGGAGAGGGTTGCCTGTGTACATGAGGCAGTCGTAACATTGCCTCAAGATTCCCAGATTCACCAGCTGGACTGGAGAGGAGATTGACAACTGACCTTTGGACATGCTAAAATAGTATTGGGAATTCCTTTATAATTGAAAAAAAGGGCCAATGGGGAACAAGGTACTCAAGGGGAGTTTGTGAGGGTGTAGTGCTTTTAATTTTTTAGTGCTGACTTATATAATTGCTTTAGTGAGCAAGTGCCAGGCTTTAGAGTAGGAATAGGGTGTTTATTATGAGAACTAGATCAGTTCTAAGGGAAAAAGTGAAGAGCAGATTTTGTGGAGCCGAGAATGGTTTAAACCCAATTAAGTGGAGCTGCCCAATGCTGCACTATGCACAAAATCGCGCAAAGCTGCGCCAAAGCAGGTTTTATGCAGGGGGACTTGAAAGAGCTAGAAATTGGCCCACAATGGCTAATAGACTACCAGATTCTTGTGCTGGGAACACTCCTCCAGGGATAGATAGGTTGCTCTAAGCTCCCCACTGCCACTGGTGAACAAAGAAGCCTCCCTTTATCCAAGAAAGGAAATGGGCAACACAGGAACTTTCCAAAAGTCCAGTATACAGCAAAGCCTGTATTTGGACTACTCTAGGTCAGGAAAGACGGAAAACAAGGATAATTTTTTTGTTTTTTTTTCTTTTTTGCAACAAACAGCAGGTAAATGCAATAAATATGTAACACGGGCTAGCTCACTTGAGTGTGTAGCCTCAACAGGTAAATGCAACAAACAGGACAAACTTTAAAAGTGCAGGTGCAAAAACAACTTTAAACCGTTTAAAACAGTTCAAGAAGCAGAAATACTTGCAGTTTAGCTAGATTGGACAGTCGCCCAGGTAGTACCAGGAAAAAAAACACTTTTATCAGGTTAGCAGTCACTCTTTTAGCCTCCCTGCTACTAGCACCACTCTGCAGGACCACGAGGAGCTTGGCTGAGTAGTAACAAGCACAGAAACCGCGCCAAAGCAGGTTTTATACAGGGGGACTTGAAAGAGCTAGAAATTGGCCCAAAACGGCCAATAGACTATCAGATTCTTGTGCTGGGAACACTCCTCCAGGGATAGATAGGCTGCTCCAAGCTCCCCACTGCCACTTGTGAACAAAGAAGCCTCCCTTTATGCAAGAAAGGAAATGGGCAACACAGGAACTTTCCAAAAGTCCAGAATACAGCAAAGCCTGTATTTGGACTACTCTAGGTCAGGAAAGACGGGAAACAAGGATCATTTTTTTTGTTTTTTTTTCTTTTTTGCAACAAACAGCAGGAAAATGCAATAAATATGTAACACAGGCTAGCACGCTTGAGTGTGTAGCCTCAACAGGTAAATGCAGCAAACAGGACAAACTTTAAAAGTGCAGGTGCAAAAACAACTTTAAACAGTTTAAAACAGTTCGAGAAGCAGAAATACTTGCGGTTTAGCTAGATCGGACAGTCGCCCAGGTAGTAGCCGGAAAAAAAACACTTATCAGGTTAGCAGTCACTCTTTTAGCCTCTCTGCTGCTAGCACCACTCTGCAGGACTACGAGGAGCTTGGCTGAGTAGTAACAAGCGCAAAAATCGCGCCAAAGCGGGTTTTATACAGGGTGACTTGAAAGAGCTAGAAATTGGCCCAAAACAGCAAATAGACTACCAGATTCTTGTGCTGGGAACACTCCTCCAGGGATAGATAGGCTGCTCTAAGCTCCCTACTGCCACTGGTGAACAAAGAAGCCTCCCTTTATCCAAGAAAGGAAATGGGCAACACAGGAACTTTCCAAAAGTCCAGAATACAGCAAAGCCTGTATTTGGACTACTCTAGGTCAGGAAAGATGGGAAACAAAGATTTTTTTTTGTCTTTTATCTTTTTTGCAACAAACAGCAGGAAAATGCAATAAATATGTAACACAGGCTAGTGCACTTGAGTGTGTAGCCTCAACAGGTATATGCAACAAACAGGACAAACTTTAAAAGTGCAGGTGCAAAAATCGTTTATCATATATCGTTTATTATATTTGTTTGTACATAGTTTGCTTAATCCTTGACATTTAAAAAAAAATAAAGACATATCTGAGTAAAAATAAGTGTCCATTATCAAAATTAACATTCTTTCAAGACTGTTGTAGGTCTTCAATGCCTCTAATCTTGTAGTCTACAATATATATTTTTTAAAACAGTCAACTCTTCATTATCAAAATTCATCTGTTTACCAAAGTCAGTCAGAGTCACGTACCAGAATTTAGTCTATCCTAAAGAGAAAGGAGGTTTTGTACTGCCTGACTTCAAACTTTACTATGACATAATTAACAGTAGTAGATTTGTCACCGTTTCTGAATATAACACAAGCAATAAGACCTGGGCTCTGGCCTCGTTGAAACTATTCTATAACTATATTAAAACCTATAATATTAACCCTAGAGCTATTCTGTTTCTTAAGCAGCAAACCTTGGGAAATATTACACTGCATACCTCCATAAAGAGTAAAATAATCACTATACAAAAACTCTTCAACACACTCAAGCTAACCAGTGCCTTCAGATCTTTACAACCCCTTCATCTTGACTCAAACCTTAAACTCAATAATGGAATGCTCAACCTAAATGATTACCCCCTCTTAAAGGAGACAATTATACTGGCTATATATCAGTATAGGAAGCAGTCACTTAATGAGATGAGGCTGGAGTTAAACCTCCCCAAAAGTTACACCGTTATCTTAAGACAACTTAGAGAGCTTTGTGGTAAATTTTGGGTTGACTTTGATCCTGCTCCTGATTAAATAAATACACACAATGAATCATGGTCCTTTCTATTAATGAAAAAGAAAGTTCTGTCAAATACATATAAGTTTATCACTGCTCTTAGATATCAAAATGAAACACTCTTCTCCAACTACTGGACTCAGCTTAACGCATCAATCTCCCCAAATGAAATTACTCACTCCATTCAAACAACTTCAAAATGTATTCCCTTTAAAAAGTTATATTACACCCATCTAATGATTTTGAACAATGCATACCTTGCCCGAGCCAAGATTAATACATTTGACTGATCCTCTTCCCCATTTTGCCAGCACTGTGATAAAGAAAAAGCTGACATCTTTCATATTTTCTGGAGTTTAAAATATGCCTATAGGTTATGGTGTTCACTTAGGGTTCAACTACAAAAAATGGGATATGAGAATACCATCCTTTCCTGGGAATTTACTATGCTGCATATTCCTCCTTTAGGCTTAACAGAATTACAAAATCATATATTAATCACTGTATTTTCAATAATTAAACTCTATATCACCATAAATTGGGAAGACAGTGCTCTACTGACATGGAAAGGGTTCACACAAATGTCTTTAAAATAATTATTAGCCCACAAGTATCTAATGTACTGTCAGAAATGCCACCCGCAATTTATTGCATATTGGGAGACCTTACTCAATATATCTTCATAATAATATTTCCTAATTTCTGTGAAGACCTTGGGGTTGGGCTTTAGGTTTTTCTTTCTCTTGCTATACCATGTTGACAGCCCTTTACTCCACCTGCTTCTTTTCTATCTGGGCTTTCAGGTGTATCAGATTTTTCCCCTTTCAATTGTTCTTCATTTTATCATACAAAGTTAAATATGCTTAACAATATTGGCAATTAGCATGCTTGTACATAGTTTATTTCTTCTTAACTAATGTTTGTTATATTCTGTTTGTTACAGTCATATATTCTTTAATATTCCAATCTCATGAATGCTTGAGTGCCATGGTTATGTAATTTCCAATGTATTTGTTAAAATTATTGTCAATAAAGATTTTTGTAAAAAAGTCAATGTCAGCAGAGCAAACCTTTAAATTGTTGGTGATCAAAACTATTTACGTGAGCCAGAGATTGGGTGATATAAGAAATAATACGGAATTAAATGAGACAAAATGGATCATTAGGTTGCATGATGATGGTGAGAAGGGACTGAATGGTAACTTTCCATTAAAACCAGCGCTAAAAACTAGATGTTTGTTTGAGTGGTAACTTATAAAATATGTCTGTGGAAATCCTATCACTATGACAGCATATGCATAATTAAAATCATATAAAACACTCATGCATAGATCATTTTTATTTTTGATTCGCTTTATTGTAAAAGGTATTTTTAACATATAAAGGATTAGATTTCTCATTAATAGTAATATAATTTCTATTAAACCATTAGTGTCATTCTTTAATAGATATGTATAAAATGGATTAGTGATAATAGTAGTTATTCATCCAAGTACACATCAGATTTCTTTTCTTTTCTTTCATAACTATGTCCACTCGTTTTATTTCTTAGAGTGGTGGGTTTTATAATCTGGTAATTTTGAATGTTCCTTCATGTTTAGGTCACCCCCTTTTTCACTTATGATATCGGCAACATCTGCAGCTACACACAGAAATATAATATTTCCTGTTGCGGATGGAAAGACACATAATACGTAGCAATGATGATAGTTACTCTGACATTGCATATAGTTATATACTCTATGTCATGCGTTATTTCCTTGACTTTTGCAGTAGCCACTTTAGGCAGCGAACTACAGTATATTACAAAAAGTGTATCTCCACTTACTTGGTCATAACAAGAATTTTTTATTAAAGCCGTAGTATTATTTGTTAAACGTATATATATTAGCACCTTAAGTAGTATGCTTTATATTTACAAAGAGAGTGCATGTAATTTTGTTTACTTGGTTCAAATCACCTAAATTTTAGATTTTAATAGTGTTATAATAGATGAATGATCTAGCAATATGTGTATATTTTGTTGGATGGTGCCTCTAGGCAAAATGGGTTAATATACATTCATAAGTAGTTATTTAGAGGTACTTTATATCTATGTAGATATAGTTAATTATATGTAGGACGTTTCACTGTTTTTTGCTGTGAGGACATAACTGTTGGTAATAACATAGTTTGTTCGGATGTCATATAATGCTTTTTATGTGTGGGCTTATATTACCTTCATTAGTTTATGATTTAAGCATGATTTTATGTATGAACATGCGTTTATGAGGTAAATGTATTTTAGGGTGTATATGTTTTTAACCCAAACTGATTATACCCAATAGTATACAATATAACATTTTAGTAATTTATAGTAATATACTATCGGCTCTTGATATTCAAAGGTTTTAAATAGAGAAGCTTTTGTACTTTAATTGATATGGTGTGAAGAAGCAGGTTGAATACCCGTGAAAGTTCTAACCGAGTAAAAGATATTACCCTGGCCGTGTCTCGATTCATTGATGTTTTTCTTATTTTCATATTGTACATGATTGGCTTGAAGTTAATACTTAAAACTATGTGAAAAACAATAATATAGCAGTTCATTAAGACTAAAATATTCTGTGACTGCTGTTTGCAGTAATTATTTTTCAGCTTTATGAAAGATAACACGTGCAAGCAGTATTTCTAGATGCCTTAATATATTATGTAATTGGGATCACTCTGTTTGGTCATTTGTATGCACACTCTGCAGAATATCCTTCATGTCACTTAGTAATCAGAACATTTCCTCTTAAATTTAATGATAAATTTTACTGCATTAGTACTTTAAATATACTGCTTAACTACACTGCATAACTGATTTCCTTGCTTAGCCATCTGCAAGCATTACAATGTTTAATCAAAGGCACAATTAAGAAAGTCATTGCAGTATTATAATACATTTTAGGATGAAGAATTACAGTTGTGTAAATAAACTTACCATAACAGTAAATGTCAAAATGATCACTGCTGGAGTAGCCTTAACAATATAGGTTCTATCCTGCATAGGATATAACAGATGGCTAGCTTCCAAAGCTTCAAGGTGACGTCCACACACCCAAACTGTCAGCAGCTCAAGCTGAGCTGACTAAAAAAACTGTTTGGGTGCACAGTCCTTCAGAACTTTCCTGCCAACAGAGACAGAGAGTGAAGATGTGCTCTGGAAGGACAGTGCTAGGAGGAACAATAAATAAATAACCACATCCTGGCATAAAAAACACACCAAAAACAAGGAAAGGGGTTCGGGGAGGGTGCAACTACTGCAACAGTGATCATTCAAACATCTACTGTTATGATAATTTACTGACACAACTGCACTATGTTCATCATATTGATCACTGCTGCAGTAGCCCTAGCCATATGGGTAGATTACCCCAGCTTGCTACACTTTGGAGGTGGAAGGAGTAGAGCTCAGGAGCCTGGCGAGAATGGTCCTTGCAAAGCCTGATCTAGAAATAATCAAGCTTATAGTGCTTTGCAAAACTATACATATGGGACCAAGTTGCAGGCTCTAGAATACTAATAAAATACAACCCTTTACAATAAAACATAGATGAAGCCAAACATCTATTAGAGTAGGCCTTGAGCCTGCCTGGAATAGTTTTATTTTTTTTTTTATGATGAGTATATCAAATGGTTTTAGTCTTAAACAACCATTTGGAAATAGTCTGTTTTGACACAGTTTGTCCCTTTGGCACTTACGCATTATCGCAACCAGATTTTGCGATAAGGCATACGTTGTTCACGTTAAGTTAAATGTCAAAAATGTAGTGTATTAGGGAAGGGTGAACCGTTAAAAAGTGTGCTGGGATATTGGTGGTGCTTTTTGAAATGAATTCTTCTTCTTCTTCTTTTGGCTTTTCCCAGTTAGGGGTCGCCACAGCGGATCACCTGTCCGTTCATGATTGGCAGTGGAGTTTTACAGTGTCAAGTTGCCAGCCCAGCACCCAACCTTCCACAGAAGGCACACACACACGCACGCACTCCCAGAAAGCACTTTGGGAGTTATCGTGTGATGTTAGGTGCTTTTCGGACATGTATTCTTCAGCTGTACGTTCGTATTGCTAAAATTAGAAATGGACCAAAGTCGTAAGGATTATTCTTGGATTACCTGAATGTTTTCTTTGAAAAGAAGAAAATGGAGACATGTTTAGTTATTCAGGTAAAGTATTTAATGGGTAAACAGTTGACAGTGAATGGGAGACATGCAATGTAATCTGGTAAATTCACAGTACTGTTTTACTTCTATTTTCAATGCAATGTATACCATATTTTTTAATGTCATTGATTGTGATAGGTGTTATGGGTTTACAGAGATGTATTGTCAAGCTGATAAGATGTGAATTCCTCATTTGCTGTTATATTGTTTTTCAGTGTAGACAGTTCTGAAGATGTGGACTGTTCATTGGGTGTTGTACTGCTTTTTGGTTTTGAAAGCTGAGAAGAAGTTGGTTGGATAGTTGCTGTTATTCTGTTTTTTTGTGGAAGAAAGTTAATGGTGATGGCTTTTAACACTTCTTCAAAGCAGTCTTTTGAATATGCCAGTTGTGTTTCACGCCACATATATTCAATAAGATATGATTGTAGATGGAGATGTGCAGTGCCTCACTGTTTCTTGTTTCTCCATTTTACACAGCCCCACATTCTTTCTACATTTTGGGTATGCACTCCAGTGTCCGGGTCAACAAAATTGTACTTGTGATTAACTTTATCATGGGTGAAGCCAGCTTCTTGTAGTTGTTTAGTTTGATATGCTTTCCAGGAGTCTGAATAAATAATGCCGCCTTCTTTGATGTAGTCCCTTTTTTTGCCAAACAATGTGGATGCACTTCTGTCTGTCACTTGTACTACAAATGTTTCTTTTGTTTCTCTACAGATCCTTCCAAAAATCTACTGTTGAAGGAGGATTTGACCACTGTTATTTTTCTGACGAGTAAATAAACTCTCAACAATTTCCACTACATGCCCTGGCCCTCCGATCTGTTTTTATTTTTTTGTTTTGTTTTTCCAAGTCCATAGTACAGACATCCCTTAAATAGTTATGCCAATCGTAACAGTCTTGTCAGACATATCCAGTTCTTCATGACAGAAATTAATACTTGTTAACTGTTTACACCAACAGTACATGAAACGAACAGCAGTTGTAAAAGATTTTATTTTATTTAACATTTGTTAAATGGGAAAGTCTGACTTAGAATGAAGCGAATTTTCACTGGAGGCCTGGGGAGAAATGCTCCAAATGCATGTCTTTGAAAGTGGGAGGAATCCGGAGCACCCGGAGGAAATCCACACAAATGCAGGGAGGACATGCAGACTTTGCACAGAAGGCACCCCAGCCAAGAATCGAACTGCAGAACCTCTTGTTGTGAGGTGACAATGCTACCGCTGCACCACTGCGCCACCCCCCCCAAAAAATAAATAAATAAATAAAAATAAGAATTTAATAAAATATAATAAAAATAAAAAATAAATAAATAAAAATAAAAAAAAAGATAGTCTACTTTCTTAAAAAAGTTACCTTCCCGAACTCCGATATGCTGGTAGCATTTGGCAGAGTTGCATTTCCAAAATACTTGTTTTCCATAGTATAACTTCATGGCATGTCCAGAACTACACTGCTTAAAACTTGCTATAATTCCGTACTGTTTTAACAGTTGAATTGCCTCCTTATCTGTCTTTGGTAAATCCCACAATCACATTTTTACTGACCTATAATTAAAGCACTCTACTGATAGCAATTTAAATGACTATATGCCTTTCAAAAACCTGTTCACTACAGCTCTGACAACATTTCACAGCACAAGAAAAGGAGCACGAGAAAAGGAGCACGAGAAAAGGAACACGAGAAAAGGAACACGAGAAAAGGAGCACGAGAAAAGGAACACGAGAAAAGGAACACGAGAAAAGGAGCACGAGAAAAGGAACACTAGAAAAGGAGCATGAGAAAAGGAACACGAGAAAAGGAACACGAGAAAAGGAACACATATGAAGTAATACGGGAGGTGCTGAGTTAACATGACGTGCTGCCGGTAAAATGGGAAACCTATTTTAAACACTTGTTTTATCAGTGATTCATTGATAAACATTCAGAAAACTTGAAAATACAATACAAAACAAGTTATTTAGCTTTACAACACTGTATTACAAATTGTTAACGTAAACAGAAGCAACCAGCATTACCGCGAAAATCTGGTTGCGATAATATGTAAGTACCATCCCTTCTTCTTACCCTCACATGAAATGAGCAATTGAGCCAAAGATCGAATGATTTAGTTCTGTCTATACAGTATGTGAGTTGTCTGTGGACATCCAAAGTATGAAGTATCCCTTCTTTCTTTCTTTCTTTCTTTCTTTCTTTCTTTCTTTCTTTCTTTCTTTCTCATTTTTGGGTTCAGAAAAGAAAATGGGGAGATGGATAGTTTGTCTTAAAGTAAACTTGCATACCATTTAAGGATAAAATAAGGATTAGTGCTGAAAGAAACCCTGTCCCTATGAAAAATGAGATAGGGTTGACTCCCCATAAGAGCTCGCAACTCAGATAAACTTCTTGGAGAGATCAGAGTAGTCAGTAAAACAGTTTTCCTGGAAAAGACCCTCAACTCAGCCAGGTTAGTTGGTTCAGAGTAAGTGTTAACCTTTGTAACGTAGAATTAAGATCCCAAGGGGGGGGCACCAGTTTTCTTGGTGGCCTCTTATACAAATCTCCTTTCAAAAACATTTTGACATATGAATGCATTGAAAGAGTAGGATATATGGGCAGATATGTTAAAATGGCTGATAAATGAACTTTGACAGAGGAGTAAGAAAGGCCATAGAACAGCAAACTCACACAAGTATTGTAAAATGACAGAGCAATTAACTCTGAATGGGTGCTGGTTATGTGGTTGTCACTCATTAGAAGACATTTTCTATTTGTTAATATATGATTCTCTAGTAGCAGACTTTCCTGTCTCCATTAGTACCTGCTTCATGTCTTCTGTAAACAGGTGCCTAAAAGGAATTAAAACCCTATAAACCAGGCAATCAGCTGAAGTTGATTGGTGTCACACTGTATCATGCACTCCTGCTCTTGCATGACTAGATTCAGTCTATGAGGAAAATTGTAGTAATTTCCCCTGACCATTTCTAAAAGAAGACAGAACCACAGTTACTTGGGCAGAAGGGAGTCATCACAATTATCTTGGGGATATCTCCTGAATCTTCAGAAGTACACTGGATATCAGCAGAAAGGCAGGAAGACCTTACAGGAACATTCCCATCCAAGGAAAAGAAACGACATCCATATTTCAGGCCTTTTTTTAATTTTTTTTTTATTTAACATTTGTTTACCGGGAATGTCCGACATGGAATGAAGCCAATTTTCAGCAGATGCCCGGGGAGAAACACTCCAGGCACATCTTTGTGACGTGGGAAGAAACCTGAGTACCCACAGGAAACCCACACAAACGCAGGGAGAACATGCAGACTCTGCCCAGAAGGTACTTCAGCTTAGAATTGAACAAGAGAAACTCTTGCTGTGAGGCAACAACACTACTGCTGCACCACAGCACTGAGTTCTGAAGCAGAGTCTTGCCAACTGATAGTTCAGGCAGGAGGCAAAAAGATCTGCTTGAGGAAAATCCCACAGATGGGTCAAATCCTGAAAGACCATCTGATCTAATTTCCATTCGTGATGGTTTGCCCTTGTCCTGCTCAGATTATCTGCCTCACAATTTTGCTCTGCAGAGGGAATACAGCCTGGTTCCCCCTTGCTTGTTGATGTACCACATGATGGTGATATTCTCTGCAACAACTTGAAAAGGTCCCAGGGACTAAAGATGATTCACACAGTTGAGTGCCTTAATAAGGGCAAACATATCTTTCATATTTATGAGCTTGCTCCTGTCATTGATGTCCCAGATGTCTTGCACTTTTATCCTTCCTGAAACTGCTCCCTAAGCAAAGTTCAAGGAACCAGTGGTGACTGCTTTGAAACAGGGATGGAGATGGGGAGACCTGGATTTAGGGAATATATGTTGTCTCCACCAAGTGATCTCTCTTCTGACAAACCCCAGCACTGGGAACTGAAAAGACAAAAGGTGTTGGTGCTGGAACAAAAGAGACTTCAGTTACCATGTATCTTTCTCATGTTGAGTCTTGCCAGGGCTATCATGAGAATCACAGAAGACATGAGGCACTTTTGTTCCAGCACCAACACCTTTGTCTTCTCCCTTTCCACGTTACAGAAAAAAAAAAATAAATAAATAAACTTGGCTAAAATTTCCTTGTGTTCTGACTGTGTGCTTCTCAGCTGATAGTGTGCTAGCTTGCACTGCACTTGAATTGTTTTTAGTGCTGTTTTAGCTGCTTTTCTGAAATTCTAAGCTTGTTTCCTGCCTTTCCTGAAACTAGTCTAGTCCAGATACAGATTGGATTTATCCAGGACTGTTTGTAAATGTTTGAGTCCCCGGTGCCTTTCTGTGTTGGAGGGAAGCCTTCTAGCTTATCAGTGGGAGTGGTAAGCACTAGGTAGCCTATCTACCACAAGAGGAGTGGTTTATTGCCAAGAAATTGCAGTTTATTGCCCTTTCAGGCAGTTTTTTCATCTCTTTCAACTCTCTGGTTTAAAAGTCCACATTTGCACTTGTTTCCCATCTTTCCTTTAACTAGTCTAGTCCAGATACAGATTTGCCATATCGAAGACTGTTAGTAAGCTTCTGAGCCCCTCAAACTTGTCTGTGTTGAGGGTAGCCTTCTAGCTTATCAGTGGGAGTGGTAAGCACTAGGTAGCCTATCTACCACAAGAGGAGTGGTTTCTGGCCCAAAAATTGTAGTTTAGTGGCTGTTTGTGCAGTTTTTCCATCACTTTCAAATTTCTGGTTTAAAAGTCCATGATTGCACTTGTTTCCCGTCTTTCCTGTAACTAGTCTAGTCCAGATACAGATTTGCAGTATTCAGGTCTGTTTGTAAGCTTCTGAGCCCACCAAGCATTTTTGTGTTGAGGGAAGCCTTCTAGTTTATCAGTGGAAGTGGTAAGCACTAGGTATCCTATCTACGACAAGAGGAGTGGTTTCTGGCCCAGAAATTGTAGTTTATTGGCTGTTTGGGTAGTTTTTCCACATCTTTCAACTTTCTGGTTCAAAATCCCACATTTGCACTTGTTTCCTGCTTTTCTTGTAACTAGTCTAGTCCAGGTACAGATTTTCTGTATCCAGGACTGGCTGTAAGCTTCTGAGCCCCTTAACTATTTCTGTGTTAAGGAATGCCTTCTAGCTTATCAGTGGGAGTGGTAAGCACTAGGAATCCTATCAACCACAAGAGGAGTCATTTCTGACCCAGAGATTGTAGTTTATTGGCCATTTGGACAGTTGTTTCCATCTCTATCAACTATCTGGTTTAAAAGCCCACATTTGTGCTTGTTTCCTGCCTTTCCTGTAACTAGTCTAGTCCAGATACAGATTTGCTGTATCCAAGGCTGTATGTATGCTTCTGAGGACCGTTTGTAAGCTTCTGAGCCCCCCAAGGCTTTCTGTGTTGGAGGGAAGCCTTCTAGCTTGTCAGTGGGAGTTTTAAGCACTAGGTAGCTTATCTACCACAAGAGGACTGGTTTCTGGCCCAGAATTTGTAGTTTATTGGCCGTTTGAGCAGTTCTTCCAACTTTCTGATTTAAAAGGCTGCATTTGCACTTGTTCCCGCTTTTCCTGTAACTAGTCTAGTCCAGATACATATTTGCTGTATCCAAGACTGTATATATGCTTCTGAGGACTGTATGTAAGCTTCTGAGCCCCCCCAAGACTTTCTGTGTTGGAAGGAAGCCTTCTAGCTTATGAGTGGGAGTAGCAAGCACTAGGTAACCTATCTACCACAAGAGGAGTAGTTTCTAGCCCAGAAATTGTAGTTTATTAGCCATTTGGGCAGTTTTCAATTTCTTTCAGCTTTCTGGTTTGAAAGCCACATATGTGCTTGTTTCCCACTTTTCCTGTAACTAGTCTAGTCCTGATACAGATTTGCTGTATCAAGGACTGTTTGTAAGCTTCTAAGTGATAGCAAAGTCTGCTGTTTAATTTTTCCTTAGATCTGCCAGTTCTCTCCTGTCCTGCACTTTTACTAGCCTATTAATCTAGCACTTTACCAGACTTCTTGTAGCAATTATTGTAGCACAAAAAAGTGCTACCAGCACTAAATGTTCTACAAGGAAACAGCTCCAGTACTTATTATTAATGCCCACCGCTCCAGACATGTCTAAAGGTTAGTTCCCTGGGCTTTCTCCTATCAACCTGGTGAACTTGGGCATCCTGAGGTAATGTAGCAACTGCCTCATGTACACTGACAACCCTCTCCTCTTACCTTCCAACACTCAGACTTGCGAGAGATGTACTTATATATCCAAATTAGAAGCCACACACTCTCCAGCCAAGACCGGAACAGCTGGTCAAGAGGAGGTCAACACTTGCACCACAACACATGGAACACATAGCCCTCCAAAACACATACCGGCACTGCCTTCACATAAAATCACAAACCACAGACCCACCTTTGTGGAGACTCTCAATAAAAATCTTCCCAAACAGCAGAGACCTCCAAGGCAGAAATGCACTCAACCACAACAACACAACAATAATCACGAGACACATAACTCTCCTAAACAGTGTGCCATGCAACCAATGCCCCTAAGGCAAAGCAGCATGCCCAACACACTAGTCATAGGTGACTTGATAGTGAAGCACACTAATGTCACACTCACTAGGTTGAATAAGGCAAAAATAACAGTCAGCTGCCTGCCAGGTGCTAGGATCCGCCACATAATGCACACACTCAGGTCCCTCAACAACAAGTACAAATATGACTCTGTCATTGTACATGTGGGCTTGAATGACCTGAGATTTACCTCCCTGGACTACATGAAGAGAGACATGGAGGAGCGCTCGGATTATGTAGCCCAGGTTTCTGGTATCATTCTAAGGGGATCCAGTATCTGTCTGCCTGGGATGACATGATTGACAGACCTCGATGCTTTGCCAGAGATGGCCAGCATCTGTCTCCCCTGGGCTTCCGGATACTGTCCAAGGCTCTCGCCAACCCTAAAGTGCCTTTTTTAAGCAGTGTTACAAAGACCAAATTACCACCATAACAGCTACAAACAAATGCACTCTGAGGGTCATGCTGCTCAATGCTAGAAGTGTAAGTCTTAAAATGCACTCTCTCAAAGCACTCTTTAAAATGGAGAACATCGACATTTGTGCCGTAACAGAGACCTGGTTCAAGGCAGCAGAAAGCACCCCTGCACTACCAGGCTACAACTCATTCCACACATTTTGGCCCCAGAACTTGTTCCAAAGCTCCAAAGATGGTGATGTTTCCATATTCATAAAGGATGCACACACCTCCAGACTGGTAGCCCAACATAACGCAGCTGAGATACTTCAGGTGCAGCTGACACTGGGTAGGACAGTGATTCAGGTCGTAGCCTGATATAGGTCCCCAACCATGTCCCAAGACTCACACTCCACTTTCCCAAGCACCCTGGAGAATATTAGGGTCCAACCTAACACCCTCATACTGGGCAACTTCAACTACCCCTCCATTAACTGGGAAAGCTACTTATGTACCAATACACTTGCCCAGTGTTTCCTGGATTTCATTAATTCCAATGCCCTGGAACAGCACGTTCTTACCCCCACTAGAGGTAGCAATATCCTTGACCTGGTCATTACCAGCTTGGGAGACCGCTGCTCTACACCAGTAGTTAACTCCTCCCTGGTTAGATCCAACCACAAACTAATCACCTTGGATATCCATATCCCTCCCATCCCCCCTGCAAAGGAAACTACCATGAAAAACTTCGCCAAAGCTAACTTTAGGCTCCAAAAACAGAGGTGGCTAACTTCATGGCACCCATGCAAATGGAGAATAGTTGCATGACCGCCAAATCATACACCAATGCACTATACAAACATGTCACAAATGCATGGATCTCTCCATACCCAATAGAACCAAGATGCTCTCCTCCAAAAAAGGAAGCCAATCTGGTGGTTCCCTGCCATAAACAAACTCTACAACAGAAGGAGAAAACTGTTGCAGAATGAGGTGAAGTCCCAAGACTGGAAAAACTCCCTTATCAGCCTCAACAAAAAGTTGAGATCTCTCATCAAATCCTCCGAAGCTAGCTATAAAAACAGAATTGTAGCAGATAGTTAAGACAACATCAAGGCCTTCTATAATTATGTAAGGAATCTCCACAGCAATACCCAGATTTGCTCTGCACAAAAGTACCTCCTATACCAAGCTAACAGATATTGCCAATATGCTGGCTGACAGATTCAGTGCCATCTTTACTCCTCTCTCCCCCTTCAGAGGACAAATCACAATACCAGTAGATTGCCAGGCACCCAGTATTACTGCTGCACAGGTTACAACAGCACTGTCCAAGGCCAAGAATACAGATTCTATGGGACCTGACAATATCCCTGGCTGTGTTCTACATGAACTACAGAGTGAACTGGCACCTCACCTGTGTCCCCTGTTCAGTCACAGCCTCACCTCAGGCTTTGTCTCTACTGAATGGTGCAATGCTACAGTCATCCATCTACACAAAGGAGGAGTGATTACAGACCCGGGGAACTATCAACCCATTAGCCTGACGAGTCTGATATGCAAAGCTATGGAATGCATCATCATGGACCTAATAAACAAGGATATAGGAAATCTCCAAACTCTGGATCCCACACAGTTTGGTTTTGTGAAGGGTAGATCATGCCTGCTCAACTTGGTCGATTTCTTTGAGTCAGTCACCAGAGCTGTGGATGAAGGCAAGGTGGTTCATACAGTCTACCTTGAACTGGCCAAGGCCATTGATACCATTCCCCACTCAGGAATCATAGAAAAACTCACTAAACTAGGCATCAACCCCTATATCACAAGGTGGGTTGCAAACTGGCTCATAGATAGAACCCACAGTATGAAAGTAGCTGACTCCAAGTCAGGCTGCCGACCAGTCCCGAGTGTAATCCCACAGGGTTTGGTCCTGGGTCCTCTCCTGTTTAGTATCTACTTCTCTAAAGTCCAGGACAACATGAAGGGTCTCTGGCTGACAAAGTCTGCAGATGATTGCAAGTTGGGAGCTATTATTAACTCTCCATGCAATGTTAACATCCTCACTGAGGCCAACAACTGACATCAGAACCATGGCCTTAAGCTCAATGCCAAAAAATGTGTCATCATCCCTTTTGGGAAAAACCCAGTTCCCAAGAATTACCACATTGATGGTAGTCCATTGAACAAAGAAGGAGTTATAAGAGATCTGGGAACAAAGGTTGACAGCAACCTCTCTTTTGACCACCACATTACCACTGTGGTCAGAAAGTCCTTCTATGTGGCACATCTCATTACTAAGGGTTTTGCATCCAGGAAGAAAGAGGTCATTGTCTCCCTCTACTCTTCCCTCATTAGGCCAGTCATCAAGTATAATGCCCCATTTGTCATGCACCTCACCAGACACCTGCAACAACTGGAGAGGCCACAAAAGTACTTCACTAAGAGGATCCTAAGCCTTAAACACTAGTCCTATATGGACAGACTAAAAAAACTCCAACTATTCTCTGTCTCATATCATCTACTTAGAGGCGATCTCTGCTTGACTTACAAAGCTATGTCTGACCCAGCTCTGTTAGAAATGCTACATCTAAAGAAATCACAATCCCTCCACACCACATGCTCCAAAGACCTCAACCTCATTACCACAATCAACAGAACATGCTGGAGGGACAGGTTGATAACATAGAGACTGCCCATGCTATGGAATAGACTTCCCATACATGTCAAGCAGAGCACCTCACTGGCCCTCTTCAAGAGAAATCTTTATGAGTGGATGGGAAATAGAAAATTCACCCAGGGGTCACTCCAGTGGATCTGCTCAACAGAAGCACTGGGAACTAAAGTCGGGTGGCACAATGCCAGGGTAATCCTATGGTCTAGGCTTGTAAAGACTCCAGGGTCATTAGCCTAGTACACACCTATGAACCTATGAAGTATGACTGGAAAACCCTAGAAATAGATATAGATATAGATCTATGTTTTCCTGTGGAAGAAAAGCTGTTTGAACTGATGTGTCTAGTGGACATCCCAGAAACACAACCCTGTGAGAAGGATTTGAGAAATATATTTAAATATTCTCTTGGAATCCAAGCTTGCTTAAGAGATCTCTTACCCAAGAGAGAGAGATTCCTAACACTTTAGAAAAAAAGACTCTGCTGAGATAAGAAAGTCATCTAAATATAGAAAAACGTGGATATCCTGTAGCATGAAATGAGTTAAAACAAAGGAAATAGACACTTTTTGTACACTCTTGAAAAAAATGGATTGTCTACTGGCTAAGGCAGAGAACGTTTAATATGGTGAAGGCACACAAAACTTTAAGAAACACTTAAGGCCTGGATGAATAGGTATGTGATGATGAGTATCTTTCAAATTTAGTGTTGCCAGGAAACTTGAATGAGGAAGAAGGGGTAACTGGTTGTAAAGTGATATAATTTTTAATCTGGGCACTGTGACAAACAGGTTTATGAAAGAAAGATCCAGAACTAGTTTCAAAGAATTTACTTTCTTTGGGACTAAAAATGTCTTTGAATAAAACCCCTTTCCCACCTGAGAAAGGGGAACTGGTTCTATCACTATCTGGGACAGCATATGTGATGAAGTACATGTGGAAACAAAAGACTCTAGTCTGAAGTATGACAAATTACCCCCTAGAAAATATAAATTTCCCCCACTTGCCATCTGGAAGCTTGATGAATGATCTTCCGAACCCATTTGTTTGAAACTATCTGTTGCCAAAGAGAAATGTGCAGATTCTGACTTTCTGAAAGAAGAAGGGGTGCCAGGGCAGGAGAGTGAAAAGTATCTTAAACAGTCATTCTGACTTACTGGACTGTCCTTGGTTTTGGGAGTTTCCAGAATTCTTTTTGAACCCCCTTGCCATTTCTTCTTAAACATCTGTTTACCTGCATTTTGTTAAGACTGTATTTTGTTTCTTACCAAAACTGGATGAGGAGTTAGAGAATCCCTTGGAAAAATTTGAATAGGAGGCCTGAAAAATCTTACAGATTCCCTTTATCAGCTTATCACTTTCATCAAGCTTTTGATCACCTCTTCAGCAGAGGGGTGAAAAACTAACTATCTGTCCAAAGGAAAATTGAAAAATCTCATTTTTAACATCATCTGGGAAGCTCTGTGAATGCAGCCATGCAAATCTCCTCAAAACAGTACCAGTGACCATAACCCTGGGAGAAGTATCAACAGTCATACATAAACTGTAAACAATGAGTGGTGACTTGAACAATAGAAGATATTACATTATTTAAAGCAGATTTTTCCTCACACAGAAGAAACTGCAGACAAAACATTCTTCATGCTTTCACAATTAGTCAGGACAAACCTTAACATATGATACTGACAAGACTCGGACAATCAAAGTTACAGAAGCATACATTTTCCCCATACTTATCAATAATCTTTCCATCCTTATCAGACAGATTAGGATTAGAATTAACTAAGTGTTTAGCAGCAGAAGGATTAACTAAAGCTATAGCTACTGGATCAGGTCTAGGAAGAGTGTATAAGAAATTAAAAGCCTGATGAACTTTATTCATACTTTCTGCCTATTTAGCGGCAGCTGGCGGGCTGTCAGGAAATTGCAGACAATAACACATACATCCTCCAAGGCAGACAAAACTGGAGGAACGGTTGCAGGATCTGGAAATTCTTTCTGCAACACTGTTGCTGATAGTATTTTCTGAGGGACTAGGGACTGGAAAATTGCAGTGTACCCCCACTGCAAAAAGTTGCACATACTAGAAATAGTCTCAGAGCAAAAGAAATCCCCACAGACAGAGAATCAGAAACAGAGCTATCCTCTGAGTCTGAATCAGAAATTTAAGGAGAAAACCTTTTATGTGTCCCTTTATGCTCCTGTCCTGATTCAGAATCTTCTTTTACCAGAAACTGCAGTACAAAAAGGATGAATAGCCTGACTTAAACTCTGAGCATAACACAGAAAATGGGTAACGGGCATTTTGACCGCGGATGATTTGATCTCAGTATTAACAGATTCCGAAACTATATCTGTAAAACCTTAAATATACAAATCTAAGACTAGTACAGTATTAAAACCATGGCAATGTCTATAGAATAAAATAGCCATTAAAAACTTTACATATGCTATTTAAACATTAAAATATGCTAGAGTCAATACCATGACAGTATGCGATTAGATCAAAGAATATGAGCCATAAACAAAGACTATATTGCCAACATGAAATCTTGCTAAAATACCTGCTTGAACTGATTTTACATAGAGAATGCATTGCCAGCATTAAGTCTTGAGCTCCTTCTTCTGCCACTGTTCATGTGCTACTATTATGAGATGCAAGGCACTATCTGTTGTTATTAGTAAACCAAACAAAATGTAGAGTTTCATCGCAGCATACTAAAAATGTGACTAGTGCCACCTTCTGGTCCCCATTAAAATAGCAATAATAAAATTAATGTTTGAGCAAAGACAATTTGAACTAAAAAAAAAATGTTGCAAAATGCTCGTGCATATATACATACAGTTATGTCGTGCCAATGACACAAATTTAGAATACCTATGTGGAGCTGCTCAACATTTCTTAATGAGCTAACTAAAATAAGGAATAATATGTTAACTTCCTAATTAAAATTCCAAATTGATTTTATTGTACACATGTTAAAAACTGTAATTATTTAAATTAGTATTTACATATGAAATAATATGAAATATAAATTAACATTTACATATTAAAATGTTAAATAATATATTAAATTGCTATGTAAAATTCCTGAGTTAAATATTAAGCACTAAAATGCTTTTATTAGATTTAATTGGGGTCAAATAGTCTGGTGTCAAACTGCCCAAATAATATTCTCGTAGACAATAAATATGAATTTAAATATGAAAGTGTATCCAATTGCACTGGGGTCATATCGTCCAGGGTCAAACTGTCCTGCTTCCCAGTAAACTACTCCTGTCTAAGGAACTTTTTTTACAGAAGAGTAGATACATACTCAGTTTTCTGCTTCTTTTTGACTTGAAAAATGGGGCCAACAGTGTTATTAGTGGCAGCAGCAGCTTTTCTAGGCTAGGCACAGCATTCTGTCCAAACAAGGAATTCTACCTTGTTTCCTGTCCCAAGACCAACAAGAGTGGTTCACCCTTACCCACTGCAGGGACTACATCAACCACAGAGGACATGGCTAAACCCTGGTCCATAGTTGATATAGGTGCTACACAAGAGGGATTTGGGGTAAAAGATGAGTGGCCTGAGGTACAACTAATGGCCAGAGCAGAGTCACCCACCTGCAGCTGAGGTGAACTGCTAGCCTGGTGTTATGACAAAGGTTGTTTGTATTTTCCTTTTATGGCTGGAAGAAGGACCAGCTGTGGGTCTGATGGTTTCTTATATGATCCAGCCCAAAATGGCTCCCCTTTCCAGAGAAAATAGGCAGCAAATGCTGGTAAAAATAACAAGTCTTTAAAAGTCACTTTTTCCCAGTAAAGGACAATAAAAATCCCTTTAAAAATTTTTCCAGACCATCAAATTAAAATAATACAATTTCTCCACAGAAAAAAAATGTTTTAGTTACTTTAAACAACTTTTAAACTGACAGAAAAAAAGAGTCCTTTTGTTTAACACAAAGTCCCAATTTTAAAATAACTTTCCGGAAGAGGAAAGTATAAATAATAAGTAATATTATTAAATAGATGGTCCCCCTCCCAAAAAGGAACTTATATGCCCAGCATAGGAACAACATAAGCCGACCATCAATTCTCTAAAGCTTTAGAGGTAGTGGCTCTTTGGTGGCAGGAAAACTCTGAAGGGCTTGGCACCAAAACTTGTCTTTTAGTCAGCTCAGCTCAGCTCAAGCTACTTGACAGTTTAGGTGTGTGGAAGGTACCCAAATTTTAATTTTTTGATTATATTTTCTGCCAGAGAAAAGTTTTCAGTCATTGAGCTTTTATCAGTTGCTATTCTAAATTAGCCATCTTGCAAAGATTTTATGATACAGACCCTTGATATTCTTAGTAAGGAGGTGTTATTGTTGCTGCAGATGTGGCAAGTGTTTGGATAAGTACATAATAAAAGGAGCATTATATATCAGCCTAATGAATATCAAGTAGAGTGGAATGATTACAGCCATTGATCTGTATGTAATACCTTTTGACATAAGTTGTGGAGTGATAAAAACTTCTTTATTATACTGGATTCATGGTGATCAAAGGAATGTTCAATTTCAACATACGTTTCCAGATCCCTGATTTTGGGATCACTTTTCAGGGGTGTCTTGTCAATGTGATAGGTCCAAGCAAAGTCATGCTTGTCAAAGGATATAATTTTACATTTCTTGGCATTTAGTTTTAGTCCTGAGTTTTGACACCAGCTACTTGTCTGGAACAAGTCCTTTTGAAGGATCATGGTGTTTTCTGTGTGGGTTATGATGACACCAAGTTTGCAGTCATCAGCAAACCTGGTCAGGTGCAAACTCTTAACATTAACCTTGACCTTCAAAAAGTAAATGTCAAAGAGGAGAGTTCCTAGGATCAATCCCTTGGATCACCAGTAGTGACAGTTTGTTTTTGGTTGGAGGTAGAGTTGTCCAACTTTATTTCCTGGTTTTTTTTTTTTTTGTTTTGTTTTTTTGTTTGTTTTTTTGTCTTTCTTTGTGAGCTAATTTGCAAAACAATATATTAAGTACAGATTTACATTTAGCTCAGAGAGTTTGTTTCCGATACTTGAGGTTGGGGTGGTGTTGAACACCTCTACTCTGCAAGGTCAAGAGAAGTAGTGTGTACTGATTTGTTCTTGTCCATTGCTACAGTAACTTTTTCAAAGAAGTCAACCAGGTTAAGCAGGCAGGAGCTGCCCTTGACAAACCCAAAATGGTTTGGGTTGAAAATATGTAGGTTACCTATATCCTCGTTTATTAATTTCAGCATTTGGTAGTGTTAGTGGTGCAACATGTGACACACTTACCTTCCTTATAGAAGGCTGTGGGTTCTATTCCCCCACCAAATAGATGGTTTGATTGCAATTTAACTGTGGTCCCATCTGCTTGAGTTGATGGTAGCTCAGGTGGATGAAAAAGATCCCATGAGATCTATTGAAAAGAGTAGGGGAAGTTCCCCCATACCCTAGCCAAATTTCACATAGTAGTATAAATACTACTTTGGGTCTCCCCCAAAAATAGGTCACTAGATTAGTGAGACTAACCTGGGCAACAAAGAGATGCAAGAAAAATTTTATCTGAGATATGTTGGACTGTCAGTTCTGTGTGTTCTGCACATATTATCTACCTACATCTGCTGCTTTTATGGGAAATACTATCTCCTCATATTACCCTTGTACTCTACCTCACCTGGTCATTTTGTGCTTTCACATTGTATCCTCTTGTTGTCTACTGATACTCTTGAATTCTGTAAATGTTTTTATCATGTTCCTATTCACCATCATTTAATTTTGTTCTCAGTTTTTCTTTCTTTATTCTTCTTAGTTTTACTGTAATGGTTATATATTTAATTAAATTATGAAACTGTTATTTGCTGTACATATGAAGAAATTGCTGCAATAAGTGGTCACTGAGACACGTTTATGTAGATTGATGAGTGGTTTTATTATGCAAGTTGTCTTACTAATAAATACACTTCTGACATGCTAAGCAATGTGAGAATGCACTAGTGTGTGTTAGAGTTCTAGCCTTTTATTGGAGAAGGAACATCTGCCTGCATTCCCACAAGTATTCATCTTCAACACCAAAAAAGGCTGTGGTTTTGTGGCCATTGAAATATTTTACCTGCAATGCTCCCTAGGTCAAAGCTGCTATCCAGAAAAAAAGAAAAAACGATGAGGAAGAGAAAAGTATTCTGTTGTATATTTTTCTGAAAGAAAAACCTCATCTTAACAAAAATGTCACAAATAATGTTAAGTGCCTCACCAAAGTTCAGTCAGATGAAGAAGAAAAACGAAAATCCAAAAGTCACAAAAGACTGAACATTGCTGGAGTCAAACACCTTCTATTTATTTAAAACACCAAACACACAAAAGATGAGCGCTTTCGGGCCTCTGCCCTTCATCAGATAAAGCTTCTCACATAATCCAAACAATTTAAAATACATGTTGACCAATGAAAATCAGTAAAAATCAGTAAAAAAACGCCTATTTTTAAGGGCGGGTTTCATAGGAATGACTTCATTAAGCCCAGAACTCCTATGTGCCATAAATTCAACAATCCATTTTGATTCAGCCAATTCAGTCAGCTGTTTAATGTCTCCCCCTCTTTTACTCAATCTCACGTTCACTATCACTCTAAATTTGAAACCATGCAAAGGGTGAGCTTCCAGATGTCTAAATAATGCATTGCGTGTGTCCCCATTCCTGATCGAGGAGAGGTGCTGTAGAATTCTAACCTTAAACATGCAGTTAGTCTTGCCTACATAAAAACTGGTGCAGGACTGACACTCTGCCAAATAAACCACATTAGTGGTTCTGCAGGTCACTCTCCCCTTCAAGCTGAATGTCCTTCCTGTAACTGGATGTACAAAAACATTACTACTCTCTATATGATTGCAGGCTTTACAGGACCCACAAGGGAAAGTACCCTGTTTATTGGTAGGCAAGCTAACACTACTGATCAATCTTGTATCCTTGCACAACAGATCCTTTAAGTTTCTATTCCTTTTATAGTTAAACACAGGTTTATCACCTATGATGTTTTTCAAACTAGCGTCACTAGTCAGGATGTTCCAATTCCCTCGAATAAGTTTACAGATATCTCCAACATTGCTACCATAAGTCAACATTAGCCTAGAATCACTTCTATCAGATCTTTTGTATCCACCATCTGTATGCGTCAATGTGTTCCCCAGCCATGGTTTATACCTGTCCTTTCTGTATCTTTTGCTGATATCCACCTTATTATTCACCACTTGTCTATTATATCCCTGGTGTAAAGACATTCTTTCAGAATGTCAACTTCTTGTTCAAATGTGTCATCATCTTTGCTGATTCTGGAAATCCTGGCTACTTGCCCCTGCACTATGTTGGAAAAAGTGTGTCGAGGATGCATGCTATCATAGGAGAGCAAGGTATTTTTCCAGCATTCTTTTCTGTATAAACCAGATGAGAAGCCTTCCCGAGTCAAGCATACCCTAACATCCAGAAAATCAACCTGTGTGCATGGGCTGTGAACAGTAAATCTCAAAAAAGAAGTGGTGGTATGCAGGTATGATACAAAATCGGCTAAGGAACTATCATTACCTCTCCAAAGGATAAAAATATCATCTACAAAACGCATGTACAGTTTGATATAATCCTTCCATATCAAGTTGTTCAACACCTTGTTTCTCTCCCAATAGGACAGAACAAGGTTTGCATAAGTATTGGCACAGGGGGTGCCCATGGCTACACCCTATGCCTGCCTATACACTTGTTCCAATCCAAAAAAGACATTATTCTCCAACACCAAACTAAGCAATCCCACTATGGCTTCTATCTTCCGTGTAGCAGCACCCAATTCAAGCAATAACTCCGAAATGGCATTGATACCATATCCATTTCCTATAACAGTAAACAGACTCTGTATGTCCATAGTTACCATAAGTAACTCACCATCAAAAACACCTGTACAAGCGTGCGCTCCGTTCTGCTGCATCCTGAACAGACGAATCCATTCCCCTTCTTCCTTCCTGAATCAACATACGATTGCTTCCTTCCTGGGTTGACGAGCGGTTGCTCGGTCTTGACCAGACAAAGATGTGCCCTTGTTGAAAGTCAGAATAGTCCCTTCTCAGTTTGTTGAGTTTTTGACTCCGGAGCTTCTCCTCCTCATTGAGCAGAGAGTCTAGCAGCTGTTTAAAACGTTGTGTGTTTCTGACCTCCGTAAACTCGGTCACTAGTCTATGTTTTAGTTGTTCCACTTCTTTCTTAAGAATAACAATTTCTGGGGCAAAAAACTCATTGATCAATTCCATATATTTGTAACTGGTTGTAATGTTCAGTAGTTGCCACCTAGCCAGCAACTCGGGATAGTGGTCGCCTTGTGTGGGCATGCACAGAATTCTCATGCCCCGAGGCACTATCCCATATACTAAGCAGGCTTCCAGATGAAAGGTCTGCCATTGCAGGCGTTGTAGCCTGCTCAATTTATAGCTGAAGTCTCTCAGTAAACTATCAAAGTTCTTATCGGTAGCCACCGGTACACAGCTACCAACATGCAAACCTTCCTTTACATCAAAACCCAAACCAAGAAATGGATTTTCACGATTTAGGAGGCTGGTCAAGTCTCCTGCTCCACTTGAAAATGCTGTCAATGCCATTATAGAGGAAGGACTTCCTTTCTATAAGAGTTTAGTGACCCCAAAGCATGTGAGGCACAAAAGGCACAACAAAATCTCCGAAAATGTCACAAATAATGTTAAGTGCCTCACCAAAGTTCAGTCAGATGAAGAAGAAAAACGAAAATCCAAAAGTCACAAAAGACTGAACACTGCTGGAGTCAAACACCTTCTATTTATTTAAAACACCAAACACACAAAAGATGAGCGCTTTCGGGCCTCTGCCCTTCATCAGATAAAGCTTCTCACATAATCCAAACAATTTAAAATACATGTTGACCAATGAAAATCAGTAAAAATCAGTAAAAAACCCGCCTATTTTTAAGGGCGGGTTTCATAGGAATGACTTCATTAAGCCCAGGACTCCTATGTGCCATAAATTCAACAATCCATTTTGATTCAGCCAATTCAGTCAGCTGTTTAATGTCTCCCCCTCTTTTACTCAATCTCACGTTCACTATCACTCTAAATTTGAAACCATGCAAAGTGTGAGCTTTCAGATGTCTAAATAATGCATTGCGTGTGTCCCCATTCCTGATCGAGGAGAGGTGCTGTAGAATTCTAACCTTAAACATGCAGTTAGTCTTGCCTACATAAAAACTGGTGCAGGACTGACACTCTGCCAAATAAACCACATTAGTGGTTCTGCAGGTCGCTCTCCCCTTCAAGCTGAATGTCCTTCCTGTAACTGGATGTACAAAAACATTACTACTCTCTATATGATTGCAGGCTTTACAGGACCCACAAGGGAAAGTACCCTGTTTATTGGTAGGCAAGCTAACACTACTGATCGATCTTGTATCCTTGCACAACAGATCCTTTAAGTTTCTATTCCTTTTATAGTTAAACACAGGTTTATCACCTATGATGTTTTTCAAACTAGCATCACTAGTCAAGATGTTCCAATTCCCTCGCATAAGTTTACAGATATCTCCAACATTGCTACCATAAGTCAACATTAGCCTAGAATCACTTCTATCAGATCTTTTGTATCCACCATCTGTATGCGTCAATGTGTTCCCCAGCCATGGTTTATACCTGTCCTTTCTGTATCTTTTGCTGATATCCACCTTATTATTCACCACTTGTCTATTATATCCCCTGGTGTAAAGACATTCTTTCAGAATGTCAACTTCTTGTTCAAATGTGTCATCATCTTTGCTGATTCTGGAAATCCTGGCTACTTGCCCCTGCACTATGTTGGAAAAAGTGTGTCGAGGATGCATGCTATCATAGGAGAGCAAGGTGAGTGTTCATGTGTTAAGGCAGCCAAGTGGTTTTGTCCCCCCTTTTTCACCAGCTATGAACCTGTTTATCAATGCATGTGAACAGGATCTGATACAATATTTTCAGGAGGAGACACATAGCAGGTTTTATAATTTGACTTCTACACAAAGAAAAGCACTACATAATCTTGGGAACAATGCAGATATAACCATTAGAATGGCAGACAAGGGGGGTGCTGTAGTAGTTTTAGATACCTCTTGATATGACCGTAAGCTGCAAGAGTTACTGCAGGATGTTGACACTTATATTCCGATAAACCCTTTGGGTGTGAAAAGAGTGATATATAGGGTACATAACAGTTTACACCTGTTTCTGCATAGCAATTTGATAAATGATGACCTATTTAAATTTCTTTGGATAGATAAACCAGTGACACCTGTATTTAAAGCTCTACCAAAAATACACAAGTCAGAGACTGACCCACCCCTCAGACCTATAGTGTCAGGAAGGGGTTGGGTGACAGAAAACATCTCCATTTGGTTGGAGAGTGAGTTGAGACCTTATCTAAGTAAATTGGATAATGTTTTATTAGATACAGGTCATTTTTTGAAATCTTTAGGGGCTTGTACAGGTGTTTTTGATGGTGAGTTACTTATGGTAACTATGGACATACAGAGTCTGTTTACTGTTATAGGAAATGGATATGGTATCAATGCCATTTCGGAGTTATTGCTTGAATTGGGTGCTACTACACGGAAGATAGAAGCCATAGTGGGATTGCTTAGTTTGGTGTTGGAGAATAATGTTTTTTTTGGATTGGAACAAGTGTATAGGCAGGCACAGGGGGTAGCCATGGGCACCCCCTGTGCCAATACTTATGCAAACCTTGTTCTGTCCTATTGGGAGAGAAACAAGGTGTTGAACAACTTGATATGGAAGGATTATATCAAACTGTATATGCGTTTTGTAGGTGATATTTTTATCCTTTGGAGAGGTAATGATAGTTCCTTAGCCGATTTTGTATCATACCTGCATACCACCACTTCTTTTTTGAGATTTACTGTTCACAGCTCATGCACACAGGTTGATTTTCTGGATGTTAGGGTATGCTTGACTCGGGAAGGCTTCTCATCTGGTTTATACAGAAAAGAATGCTGGAAAAATACCTTGCTCTCCTATGATAGCATGCATCCTCGACGCACTTTTTCCAACATAGTGCAGGGGCAAGTAGCCAGGATTTCCAGAATCAGCAAAGATGATGACACATTTGAACAAGAAGTTGACATTCTGAAAGAATGTCTTTACACCAGGGGATATAATAGACAAGTGGTGAATAATAAGGTGGATATCAGCAAAAGATACAGAAAGGACAGGTATAAACCATGGCTGGGGAACACATTGACGCATACAGATGGTGGATACAAAAGATCTGATAGAAGTGATTCTAGGCTAATGTTGACTTATGGTAGCAATGTTGGAGATATCTGTAAACTTATTTGAGGGAATTGGAACATCTTGACTAGTGACGCTAGTTTGAAAAACATCATAGGTGATAAACCTGTGTTTAACTATAAAAGGAATAGAAACTTAAAGGATCTGTTGTGCAAGGATACAAGATTGATCAGTAGTGTTAGCTTGCCTACCAATAAACAGGGTACTTTCCCTTGTGGGTCCTGTAAAGCTTGCAATCATATAGAGAGTAGTAATGTTTTTGTACATCCATTTACAGGAAGGACATTCAGCTTGAAGGGGAGAGCGACCTGCAGAACCACTAATGTGGTTTATTTGGCAGAGTGTCAGTCCTGCACCAGTTTTTATGTAGGCAAGACTAACTGCATGTTTAAGGTTAGAATTCTACAGCACCTCTCCTCGATCAGGAATGGGGACACACGCAATGCATTATTTAGACATCTGGAAGCTCACCCTTTGCATGGTTTCAAATTTAGAGTGATAGTGAACGTGAGATTGAGTAAAAGAGGGGGAGACATTAAACAGCTGACTGAATTGGCTGAATCAAAATGGATTGTTGAATTTATGGCACATAGGAGTCCTGGGCTTAATGAAGTCATTCCTATGAAACCCGCCCTTAAAAATAGGCGGGTTTTTTACTGATTTTTACTGATTTTCATTGGTCAACATGTATTTTAAATTGTTTGGATTATGTGAGAAGCTTTATCTGATGAAGGGCAGAGGCCCGAAAGCGCTCATCTTTTGTGTGTTTGGTGTTTTAAATAAATAGAAGGTGTTTGACTCCAGCAGTGTTCAGTCTTTTGTGACTTTTGGCTTAACAAAAATGTATAACTTCAAGATTGCTACATCTGCTAGGGACAACCACAAAGCTATCTTCAGCTCTGTCAGAAGCCTTAGTGGTAATGTCCAGCAATGCTGAAAGCTAATATATAACATTGACACTTACTCATTCCCTAAGAACATGGTCAGCATATTAATGGACACATTTAACTTTACTCTTTTATTTCCTTCACACTTTTCCCAGCTTATTAGTACACCCAAACTGCCCTTTCTGATCACCTCTGAGCAAGTTCGTAAAGGCCTCTTTAAAGCCGCAAAAAGCTTGCATCTTGGGTCTTGATAAGTTGGCGGGCTAACTAATGGCAACACTAGACTCTGTCTGGTAGACTTCCTCCTAATCCTTTTCAACATCAGCCTCTGCAGTGGATTCTTGCCAGAGGAATTTAGAACTGCAGTAGTCATCATGCTCCAAAGTGGAGGATCCAGCACTGATCAGTAATGTGTAGACCTATAAGTCTCAATAGCCATATCTGCAAAGCAACAAATGCATCTTTATGGAACTTATAATATAGGATATAATCTGCAAGCCCTGTACTCAAACCAGTTTGGGTTTGTTAACGGCACTTGGATCTGTCATGAAGTCCCCATATGACTTCTGGTTTCTTCAGTGGGGGGACTAAAGCACACCAATAAGTGGTGGCTAAACCACTGCCTAAAACCTATTGTCATAAATGCAGCATTATGTTCTTTAGCAAAACCAGGCACCCATATGCTTCCCAGATAAATGACACCCCTTTGAACGTTGAATCAGCCTTAGGAACTTGGGCACTTTACTGACAATGAACAAGTCTTTGATATCCATGTATCCACTATTGTTCGGAAATTCTTCTACCTAGCTAGACTAATCACCAGGGGGATTTCTTCCATATAAATGTTAACATCCCACTGTACTCCCCCCTCATCACACCCATAACTGAGTACAGTGGCACCCTGGGTATGTACCAGTCTAAGCCTATTACACAGCTTAAGAGACTGCACCATTTCCTCAGTAATATAATCAGTGGCATTTCTTCCTTAAGCTACCCAGACTGCATTAAATCAATGTCTTTCTTTTCTCTTTGCTACAGACTCTTGAGGAATGACCTTTCTAGTCTTCAGAGCCTCAAAGGATACAGCATTGTTGACCTCCTCACATCCACAAAATTATTAACCCCATAAACAGCCACAAAGAGACCTTAACTTTCATCAAATCATACACAGAATCTGCTGTCAGTATTGATATATATGTCAGAGAATCCCTGTTTTATGGAATAGATTTCCTTGGTATGTAAAGCAAAGTAGATGTCTGACTCTCTTTAAGCCTAATGTGGACGAATGGATAGGCAGTTGCAAATACACCCAAGGTCTGGTTCTTCAAGCCATTACTGAAAGGGGTTAAATCTAGGTATTAATCAGTCACGGCAATGGGTATTTCTACTTTAGGATTTTGTGGCTGGACTACTAATGATCACATAGATCAACAGTCTCTGCTGATTAGTCTGGCTAGGTAAAAGGATTTCCTAGCAGTAGTGGATACATGGGGATCAAAGAAATGTTCACTGTCAGCAACCTACACATGTATATAACACAGAACAGAAATTTCAGTCAACGACCAGTGACTAATTCAGTTTTACTTCATTATGTATAATCTATTTATAATTGATCATTTTTTAGTAGAAAAAACAAATCATCACTTATTACAGTAGGTACTTCTAAATAGCTACGTGCATGTTCCATGCTGACGTGCATTCAATAAAAAATAAAAGCCATGGGAATGTGCGTGTTTGTTGAATATAAAGAACAGTTATACGGCCATGGGGTAGTGATACCATGATACATGGGGATGAAAGAATCATTCATTGTCAGCAAACTAAGCTTCTACACAATACAGAATAGAAATGTCAGTCAACGTTTAGTGACTAATTCAGTTTTACTTTACTATGTATAATGTATTTATAATTAATCATTTTATAGCAGAAGAAACAAATCATCAGTTATTACACTAGGTACTTCTAAATAGCTATGAGTATGTTTGGGTTAGGAACTATGGATCGATGGAAGCAATTTGTATCCTAACTTAATGCTAATATGTTTGGTATTTATTTTACTGATAGGATAGAATTGTTTAACATTGATTATTTGGATGTTAGTGTCACAAAAGCTCTTGATGGAACTATTGTTACAAGCCTATATAGAAAGCCCTTTTCTAAAAATGTATTTTTGGAAGCTTCCAGCTGTCACCCTAGATTTATGGTTGACAATATACCCAAAGCTCAATTCCAGAGAATACGAAGGATCTGTAGTAATGATATGGATTTTAAAAGGGAAGCAGTACAGTTATCAAAAAGATTTATTGAGAGGGGCTGTAATGCACGAAATATTAAAAATATTAGTGAGCAGGCTATTGTTTATAATAAGGATAAGTATTTATCTAGTGATAAATCTGAAGTTAAGAAACATGATTCAGGCATTAGACTGATATCTTTTGGAACTAACACCTTTATGTTTAAAAGGATAGTAAATAAACATTGGAGTATTTTAAAAGATGATGTTTTGTTTGGCTAGTTTTTGGATGACCAGTGGTCCTTTGGTTACCATAGGGGGAAAAATATGGGGGAAATGTTTTCTTGGTATAAGCATACTATTTCTGATAAGACCAAGGAGAGGGATAGTTTGCCTAAGGGCAGCTCTAGTTGTGGTCACTGTGTTTACTGTAAAAGGGTTTCCATCACTAAGTCCTTTACATCAGTTAATACTCCCAGGGTTTTTGAAATTCGTACTTTGATAACATGTAACACTAATGGGTGGTTTACATGGCTATATGCTAGTGTGGAGCATTTTATATAGGCCAAACCTTTAGATCTTTCAAGACCTAAATAGCTTTACATCTCAGTGGCATTGATTGTAAAAGACAGAGGAGTACATTGTTTAAGCATGTTTGGGTTCATCAGTCTGCACATTTTGTTTTTTAGGGATTGATGTGGTTTCTGGTAGGGGTATGAATGACAGTAAAAAGCATATGTTATTAGACAAAAAGGAGAGATAATAGATCATTAATTTAGGGGCTTTATATAAGCCTGGGCTGAATGAACACTGGTAGATGAATATTCTAAAGTGTTATAAATAAACTGTTTGAAAATGCCTTGCTGTCATGTTTATATTTATATTTTGTAAGCCACTGTTGCTTTAAGCCACTGACTTTTAAAGGTTGTAGTGTGTGATGGAGGATGTACTACACTGAGGGTGCCAGGGGGTGAAACCGGTCTGTTTTTTGATGCTGCTATCACCACTATTCATTTGAATGTATAATAAAGAAGAGAATTTCTTCTTTTTCACTATTATTTGGGTCCTGTTCATTTTATTATGTGCTTTGTTGAGTGCTAGATCACTGGATTGGCTTGATTTTATATACACACACACATATATATATATATATATATATATATATATATATATATATATATATATAGATAGATATTTAGATATAGATATATGCACACAGACACACACACACACACACACACACACACACACACACACACACACACACATACATCTATATATATATATATATATATATATATATATATATATATATATATATATATTTGCATATATACATATATATATATATATATATATATATATATATATATATATATATATACATATAATGATGTAAAAAATCAAATAATAATTGAGAGTTATACATGGACACAGAGAGATTGTGAGAAAAATAGAGAGATAGAGATCATTCAAAGAAATCTAGCACCAATTAGTGTACCGTATGATATAAAAACATCAAAAGTCTTATTTAGCCTAAAAAAAAAATGAAGACAACAGTTTCTTTACTAATATTGCTTCATCAGAGTGTAAGCAGGATTCACTGTGCAGGCATTGTTTTAGTACATTACATTTTATCCTCTGATGCCAGCAATAATTAAGAAATGTAATACCATGAATAAATATACAATGCTGTCATGTAGTGCCATAGAAGTGCCAACTCCAAAAACAAACTAAGAGAATATAAACTTGATATGTATAACAGAAGAAAAAAATAATGAGATGGCCATAGTATTTCCAATTAAATAAATCATACTGAAAATTTAGATTTGTAACGTTACTTTTTCATATGGCATACAGCATGCAATAAGTATACTGCTTGGTAAAGCCAATATTTTTATACTGAGTAATTCATCACTGACTCCTAGTGGCCAGATATTACATGTACAGCTTACTGAGCAATTTCATAAGAGTGTACAGTGCTTCAAGATTAATAATCCAGGTTTGCTCACTTTTTACTCAAAGCCTCCTGCCCATTTACTTTATTAATACCAATAAAGAAAAACTTTGCTTAATTGTGTTTCAAGATATGTTTACATAGATCAAGTCTTTCTTTGTGCCCCCTGATGTTACTTAGACGCAGTGATACACATTGCATCCATGAACACTTAATTTAGCCAATATAGATTGAACATTCCATCAGGACCGAAACACTAAAGGTGGAGGAGTGTCCATATTCACCAAGGATATTCACACCACCAGGCTAGTTGCCCAACACAATGCATCTGAAATTCTCCAGGTGCAACTAACACTAGGTAAGACTGCAATCCAAATTGTAGCTTGCTATAGATCCCCCACCATGCCCCAACAGTCTCACTACACCTTTCTAAATATACTGGAAAATATTAAGATACAACCAAACACCATAATACTGGGTAATTTCAACTACCCTGCCATTAACTGGGAAAACTACTCTTCTACCAACACCTTTGTCCAACAGTTCTTGGAATTCATAAATTCCAACACCCTGGATCAACTAATCCATAGTCCCACCAGGGGCTCCAATATCCTAGACCTGGTTATTACCAACATGGGAAATCAATGCTCCACATCTATGGTCACCCTCTCGTTGGTCAGGTCTGACCATAAGCTAATCACCCTTAACATCCACACCCCCCCACCCCCAGTAAGGAAACCTCTATAAAAAAATTCTCCAAAGCCAACTTCATGCTACTCAAGTCAGAAGTGACAAACTTCATGACACCCATGCAGACAGGAACTGAAAGTTTGGCTGCTGAATCCTACACTAAGGCACTGTACAAGTACATCCACTTATGCATGACTCGTGCCATCCCAAATAGAACCAAGATGCTCTCCTCAAAAAAAAAGGGAAGCCAATCTGGTGTTCCCCTGCCATAAACAAACTTTACAACAAAAGGAAGAAACTGTTGCAGGAAAGAGGAAAATCCCAGGATACAAAAAACACCCTTACCAGTCTCAGTAAGAAGCTGAGATCATTCATAAAATCCTCTAAAGCTAGTTATGAAAATAAAATTGCCAAAGATTCCAAAGACAACCACAAGGCATTCTATAACTATGTCAAGAATCTAAATGGCAATGCTCAGATCTGCTCTGACAGACAACAGAATGGCATTAAATATACTGATCCCAAGGATATTGCCAATATCCTGGCAGAACAATTCAGTGCCAACTTCAACCCCTCTTACCCCCTAAACAGCCCATCTAAATACCGGAAGATTGCCAAATTCTGGTAATAATGGCCACATGGGTAAAAAATGCACTCTCCAAAGCTAAATGCAGCATCCATGGGACGAAATGACATTCTGGGCTGTGTATTACATGAACTACAAAATGAACTGGCACCTCACCTAAGTGTCATGTTTAATCATAACCTCACCTCAGGCTTCGTGCCCACTGAGTGGCGCACAGCTACAGTTATCCCACCCCACAAGGGGGGATTCACCTTGGATCCTGGGAACTGCCACCCCATCAGTCTGATGAGCCTGATCTGCAGGGCCATGGAACGCATTATCATGGAACTTATAAACAAAGATATTGGCAACCTTCAAACACTGGACCCCACCCAGTTTGGGTTTGTGAAGGGCCAATCTTGTCTGCTGAATCTGATTGACTTCTTTGAATCAGTCTCCAGAGCCGTGGATGAGGGTAAGGCAGTCCACACAGCCTATCTGGACCTCGCCAAGGCCTTTGACACCACCCCCCACTCTGGAATCATAGATAGACTTACTAAGCTGGGCATAAATCCATACATCACTCGATGGGTTGCCATCTGGCTTATGAACAGAACCCACACTGTAAAAGTAGCAGACTCCAAATCCATCTCCAGACAAGTGACAAGTGGAGTACCTCAGGGTTCAGTCCTGGGTCTGCTCTTGTTTGGCATCTACTTCTCTGAATCTTGTTTGGCATCTACTTCAAGAGGCCAACACTAAGGGACTCTGGCTAACAAAGTTCACAGATGACTGCAAACTGGGAGCCATTATTGAATCCTCAAATTATGTTGATACTCTACAAAAGGGCCTTACAGAAAAAGATGCTTGTTGCCAGATCCATGGGCTCAAGCTTAATGCCAAGAAATGTATAGTTATCCTGTTTGGGAAAAAACATGTACCTGTGAATTACCACATAGGTTGCAGTACACTAAACACCAAAAGTGTGATAAGAGACTTAGGGACAGAAGCGGACAGTGGTCTCACCTTCGATTACTACACTGCCACAACAGTCAGGAAATCCTTCTATGTGGGACACCTCATCACTAAGGACTTTTTATCCAGAAAAAAGAAGGTCATTGTCCCACTGTACTCATCCTTCATTAGACCTATTATAGAATACAACGCCCCGTTTAGTCTGTACCTCTCAAGACATCTGCAACAACTGGAAAGACCACAGAAATACCTCACTAAAAGAATCACAGGCCTAAAGCAGATGCCCTACGCTGACTGTCTTAAAAAACTCCAGGTATACTCTGTCGCATATTGTCTACTCAGAGGCGATCTCTGCTTAACATACAAAGCCATGTCAAACCCAGAGCTGTTGGACATGCTACACTTAAACAAATCCCAATCCCTCAGAGCTACACGCTCCAGGGATCTAAACCTTGTCATCACAATAAACAAAACTTTCTGGAGGGATAGATTCCTGACCCAGAGACTCCCCAGACTCTGGAATAGACTGCCCATACATGTCAAGCAGAGTGCCTCTTTGGCCCTTTTTAAAAGGTCCTCCCTCCCTGTTGGTGTCTTGCTGTTATACTTGGTGGCTTTGTTGTTGCCCGCCCCTACTGTAAATTTGATCTGGGACACTCCTCCCAGTCTAGTGTCATTAGCTCATTCTACCTAATACAGAGAGAACATTTGATAAGGCCTTCTGTTTAACCTTTTTCCCTTCAAAAAAAAAAAAAAAACATTTTTGCCTGAATCTCCTTGTGTTCTGACTGTGCTTCTCAAACATTTTGGAAATATAGAGTATATTTTAGAGCATTTATTATAACTGTAATTGCCTTAATATTGCTACAACTCAAGTGCTCTAGGTTGCACTGCATCTGAAGTGTTTGTGTGTTTTAGCTGCTTTTCTGTATATATAGACTTCTCTGTATATGTAGACTAGCTACTTATTCTGCTGTGTTACTGCCTCTTAAATCGTTTTTCAGTTGTGCACTTGCCTTGCTTCATTTAAAAAGTTTTAAATTGCTAATTTTGTAGAGTTTTAATTGCATTTACTGTTTAGGACTACACACTCAAGTGTGTTAGCCTTTTCTGTGTTTATTTACTGTATTATTGCATTGTTTAGCCTGTTTCAACAAAAAAAAATACTATTTTGTTTGCTCATTTCCCACCTTTTCTATCCAGTCCATATCCCAGGCTTTGCTTGCCTCAGGACTTTATTTTCTGTGTTCAGAGCTATCCAGACCTTGCTGTGGTAGAGGGAAGTCCTACTGCTTACGAATGGGACTGGTGAGCATTGTACTGCCTATCTAACACTAGAGGAGTGGTTTCCAGCTCTGAAATTGTAATTTTATTAGCCTTTTTGGGCTGATTTCTATCCCTTTCAACTTTCTGGCTTAAAAACGCATGTGTTTACACATTTTTCACATTGTGCAGCACTACGAGGCTACAGTTAAACTATTCCAGGTGCCAGAAAGTCTACTCTTCAAATTTTCCCTTAGAACTAGATGGTTTCTCAATAGTAGCACTAAAATCTGAATCCCTGTGACTAGCACTTGCTCTAGAACCTGCTCGAAAGCACTAGGAAGCCTGAAACTGATTCAAGCACTCAGCTCTCCTTGTCAATAAGGAGAAATTAATCATAGGCACTAAACAGCCTATAACTGCAAAGTACCTTGCAAAGGTAAGGGAAAACAGCTATTAAACTTTACAAAAAAGCACCTACAGGCATGTCCAAGGGTCAGCTTCTGGTGATATCCCCTGTCCACCTGGTGAATCTGGGCATACTGGGGCAGTGCGGCAACTGCCTCATCTACACAAAGAATCCTCTCCTCCTACCACCTAACACTACAACCTGCGAGAGTTGCACTTACATAGTCAAACTGGAAGCAAAGCTCTCTCTGGCCAAGATTGTGCTAGACAGTCAAGAGGAGAAGGTTAACACCTGCATTACACCTCAAGCAAATCATAGCCCTTCAAAACCCACACCATCAACACCCACACATAGTAACACTAAACCCACATATGCGGAGGCCCTTAACATTAAACTGCCCAAGCAACAAGGACCTCCGAAGCCGAAACGCAAACAAACACCAGTCACAACCAAAGTGACACATAGCTCACAACACCAGTATGCCACCCAACAACAGCCCCTAAGGCAAGACAATATACCCAACACTTTAGTCATAGGTGACTCTATAGTCAGGCACACGGATGTCCCACTCACCAGGCTGAACAAGGAGAAAATTACAGTTATCTGCCTGTCGGGTGCCAGGATCTGCCACATAATGCATGCACTCAAGTCACTCCACAACAAGTACAAATACAACTCTATCATTGTCCATGCTGGAGTGAATGACTTGAGACGTACCTCCCTGGACTACATGAAAAGAGACATGGAAGAGCTCATGGATCATGTGACACAGGCAGGTATGACTTTAGCCCTGAGTAGCATCCTGCCTTCGCCCAGAATGATATCACAGTATAAGGACAAAATGATTGACTTCAACAATTGGCTAAGCTTCTGGTGTCATTCAAAGGGGATCCAGTATTTGTCTGCCTGGGAAGACATGATCGATAAAACACGATGCTTTGCCAGAGCTGGTCTGCACCTGTCTCCCCTGGGATTCAGGTTACTGGCTAAAGCTCTTGCCACCCCTATAGTGCCTTTTTTAGGCAAGGTTCAAAGGATAAAACCACCACCGTAACAGATACAAGCATGCAAAATCTGACGGTAATGCTACTCAATGCTAGAAGTCTAAACCTCAAAATGCACTCTCTTGAGGCACTCCTAAAAATGGAGAACATCGATATCTGTGTAGTAACTGAGACCTGGTTCAAGGCTCCAGAGAGCACCCCTGCAATACCAGGCTACAATTCTTACCACACTTTTCGGCCGCAAAACCAAGACCGAAACACTAAAGGTGAAGGAGTGTCCATATTCACCAAGGATATTCACACCTCCAGGCTAGTTGCCCAACACAATGCATCTGAAATTCTCCAGGTGCAACTAACACTAGGTAAGACTGCAATCCAAATTGCAGCATGCTACAGATCCCCCACCATGCCCCAACAGTCTCACTACACCTTTCTAAACATACTGTAAAATAATAAGATACTACCAAACACCCTAATACTGGGTGATTTCAACTACCCTGCCATTAATTGGGAAAACTACTCGGGTACCAACTCCTTTTCCCAACGGTTCTTGGAATTCATAAACTCCAATGCCCTGGATCAACTAATCCATTGTCCCACCAGGGGCTCCAATATCCTAGACCTGTTCATTACCAACATGGGAGATAGTTGCTCCACACCAGTGATCACCCCCCTCTATGGTCAGGTCTGACCATAAGCAAATCACCTTTGACATCGACACCCCCCACCCTCTAGTAAGGAAACCTCCTTAAAAAACTTCTCCAAAGCCAACTTCATGCTACTGAAGTCAGAAGTGAAAATTTCACAACACCCACGCAGACGGGATCTGGAAGTTCGACTGCAGAATCCTACACTAAGGCACTGTATGAGCACATCCACTCATGCATGAATCGTGCCATCCCAAATAGAACCAAGATGCTCTTCTCCAAAAAAAGGAAGCCAATCTGGTGGCCCCCTGCTATAAACAAACTATACAACAGAAGGAAGAAACTGTTGCAGAAAAGAGGAAAATCCCAGGATGCAAAAAACTCCCTCACCAGCCTCAGTAAGAAGCTGAGATCCCCCATAAAATACTCAAAAGCTAGTTACGAAAATAAAATTGTCAAAGATTCCAAAGAACCACAAGGCATTCTATAGTTATGTCAAGAATCTAAATGGCAATGCTCAGAATCTGCTCTGAGCTACAACAGAATGGCATTAAATATACTGATCCCAAGGACATTGCCAATATCCTGGCAGATCGATTTAGTGCCAACTTCACCCCTCTCTCACCCCCTAACGGGCTCATCTCAATACAAAAGATTGCCAAATTTCGATAATCACGGCCACACAGGTAGAAACCGCACTCTCCAAAGCTAAGAATACAGCAACCATGGGACCAGGTGACATCCCAGGCTGTGTACTACATGAATTACAAAATGAACTGGCACCTCACCTAAGTGTCATGTTTAATCATAGCCTCACCTCAGGCTTTGTGCCCACTGAGTGGCGCACAGCTACAGTTATCCCGCTCCACAAGGGAGGATCCACCTCGGATCCCTTGAACTACCGTCCCATCAGTCTGACAAGCCTGATCTGCAAGGGCATGGAATGCATTATCATGGAACTTATAAACAAAGACATTGGCCACATTCAAGCACTGGAGCCCACCCAGTTTGGGTTTGTGAAGGGCCAATCTTGTCTCCTGAATCTGATTGACTTCTTCGAATCAGTCTCCAGAGCTGTGGATGAGGGTAGGGCGGTCCACACAGCCTATCTGGACCTCATCAAGGCCTTCAACACCATCCCCCACTCTGGAATCATAGATAAACTTACTAAGCTGGGCATAAATCCCTACATCACTTGATGGGTTGCCAACTGGCTTACTGACAGAACCCAGACTGTAAAAGTAGCCAACTCCAAATCCAGCTCCAGACAAGTGACAAGTGGAGTACCTCAGGGTTCAGTCCTGGGACCACTCTTGTTTGGCATCTACTTCTCTGAAGTACAGGCCAACACTAAGGGACTCTGGCTAACAATGTTCGCAGATGACTGCAAACTGGGAGCCATTATTGGATCCCCAAATGATGTGCATATTCTACAAAAGGGCCTTACAGAAACAGAGGCCTGGTGCCAGAGCCATGGGCTCAAGCTTAATGCCAAGAAATGTATAGTTATCCCCTTTGGAAAAAAACATGTACCCATGAATTACCACATAGGTGGCAGGACACTAAACATCGAAAGTGTGATGAAAGACTTAGGGACACAGGTGGACAGTAGTCTCACTTTTGATAACCACATCACCACAACAGTCAGGAAATCTTTCTATGTGGCACACCTCATCATTAAGGGCTTTTCATCCAGAAAAAGAAGGTCATTGTCCCACTGTACTCATCCCTCATTGGACCCATTATAGAGTATAATGCCCCATTTGGTATGTACCTCACAAGGCATCTGCAACAGCTGGAAAGGCCACAGAAATACCTCACTAAAAGAATCACAAGCCTAAAGCAGATGCCATGTGCTGACTGTCTAAAAAAACTCCAGCTATACTCTATGCATATCATCTACTCAGAGGCAATCTCTGCTTAACATACAAGGCCATGTCAAACCCTGAGCTGCTGGACATGCTCCACTTAAAGAAATCCCGATCCCTCAGAGCCACACGCTCCAGGGATCTAAACCTTGTCATCACAATGAACAAAACATGCTGGTGGGATAGGTTCCTGACCCAGAGACTCCCCATACTCTGAAATAGACTGCCCATACATGTCAAGCAGAGCGCCTCCTTGGCCCTCTTCAAAAGGAACCTTGATGATTGGATGGGAGATAGGAAATTCACCCCGGGGATCATGTCAGTCGCCCTGCTAGACAGGGGTCCAGAGAAGTAAATACTGTGGGAAGAAATATCCAGGGAATTGTTATGGTTAGGCTTGCATAGGCCCTAGGGCCGATAACCTAGTTACCAACCTATGAACCTTGACGATTGGATGGGAGAAAGGAAATTCACCCCAGGGATCAAGTCAGTCAACCTGCTAGACAGGGGTCCAGGGAAGTAAATAGTGTGTGAAGAAATAGCCAGGGAATTGTTATGGCTAGGCTTGTATAAGCCCTAGGGCTGATAGCCTAGTACCAACCTGTGAACTTATGAACCTATGTAGATTGCTAACTCACTGGGGCATGTAATGAAATGATAAATCACATCCATTTACTGTGTACGTGTGTGTGTGTGTGTATGTGTGTGTGTGTGTGTGTGTGTGTGTGTGTGTGTGTGTGTGTGTGTGTGTGTATATATATATATATATATATATATATATATATATATATATATATATATATATATATATAGGTGACTTGACTTTCTTTCATTGGCCACTTGATCTCGAATTGTCTGGTCACCCTACTCCAGAGTTAATTCTTGGAGCATGTGCTTTTCATGTGGAATTTCCATTTTTTAAGTGTTTTTACACTGACATGTACTGTGAAAGATTTCTGTGTTATTTATTGTTTTTCTGCACTTCTTTAAAGTTTAATGTTGCATTTCTAACTGCTGTAAAGGCTGCTGTTCTGCATTTAAATATATTGTATCTAGTCATTATTAGCTAATATTAGGCATCTGTTTGTGGTTTCTTGGCACTTGGGCTCTAAGATGGTCATTTTACATTAAGAGGGTCAAAGTCTCTACTCTTGTGGCAGGACAGGCCTGACTTTGCCTATCTGAGCTGGGAATTGTCTGATTGGCCTTAGGGCACAGTTCATGTAAAAGTTGCTTTTTTCTGATCATATATTGCTCTTCACCCAGCAGTTATTGGTGCCTTGTATACATGACATCTCCAGAAGATGAAACTTCCCTATAAAAACTACCTCAGAACTTTTCCCCAGTCTTGTACTTGTCACAGGGCAACTAGTTTGGGTGGTGAACAACATTTACGCATTTATTTAAGATTATTCATGTCTATATTGCCTTCTTACAGCACCCAGGTCTATTACTGTTTAAAGAGCATCTGGTTTGGGTGCTAGGCAGCATCATTGCTTAGGTTAGCTGCAGATTACACAAATTAAGCACCCATCCGTTGTTCGGTTACAAACACCATCCACTCCTGTTCCTTGTAAAGCAGACATTAGTGCCTGCATCCATGGATACGCACTTTCCTGCTAGTTCTGCCTCTAGCTTGATGGATAAGGGCATCCTGAGACAATGTAGCAATTGCCTTTATGTGCACTGACCACCACTTAATTTTCAAACAGACAAATACAGTCTGTGAAAGATGTAGTTACTTACTGACACTGGAGGCTTAACACTCACATAGTGACACAAAAAGAAGCAAAATGATTGTCAGCGACTCCCACACTCCACTTACTGCACCCACAAAGGACCACACAAATAGACCCGAATGTACACAGGTGGTCACATGTAACCCCAAAGGCTTTTCAGGTATAGTCCTCAGAAATTCTGTATGCACAAAAACAAGACAATTCCCATCACAACACATAAAGCCTCATCTCATTCTCTCTCAGCTACCAAGTCTGCAAGGTAAGACACCCAATAACCCAATATTTTGGTCATAGAAGTCTCCATTGTGAGACACACTGATGTCCCTCTTCCCAGGCTGGATAAGGCAAAGATTACAGTTAGTTTCCTGTCAGGGGCCAGGCTCCACCAGATCATGCAAGTGCTCGAGACATTTGCTCCTAAGCACCAGCATGACTCAGTCATAGTCAGCATGAGTGTGAATGACCTGAGACTTATCTCCTTGGACTATATGAACAGAAGCATGATTGAGCTCTCAGAATATGTGTCAAATGCAGGTGTGAGCCTAGCATGGAGCAACATTCTACTGTCTCCAAGGATGACTACACAATATCAATAGAAAATGATTGACTTTAACAATTGGTTTAGATACTGGTGTCATTATAAAAGGATTCAATACTTGTCAGCCTAGAAAGTCATAGTTGGCAGGCCATGCTGTTTTGCCAGGGATGCTCTTCACCTGTTACCACTAGGCTTTTGGATATCGACAAAAGCATTGTCCATCCCTATAGTGCTGTTTTTATAAGCATTGCCAAATAGACAAACCTTCCAACATGGCAAAAGCTACTCAGGACAAGCAAAAGGTGTTACTTCTCAGTGCTAGGAGTCTCAGCAAGAAACTGTACTCCCTTGAAGCTCTCATCATCCTATAAGATGCTGATGTCTGTGCATTTACTGAAATGTGGTTCTTAGCCATAGAAAGTACTCTGACATTGCATGGCTATAACGCCTTTCATATGTTTCTACCACCCACTGAACTTGAAAGAGCAAAAGGTGGAAGTGTATCTATCAACAGAAAGGATAAGCAAACCTCAAGACTGCTCAAAGAATATGACATGCTTGAGCTACTCCATGACCAGCTAACAGTGGGAAAAATCCATTACCATATTCTTGCTAGCTACAAGTCCCCAACTATGAACCAGGAAACCCATACATCATACATGAACTTACTTGAATCACCTACCATACAGCCCAATACCATACTCATGGGTGATTTTAACTAACCCTCCATTAACTGGAACTCATACATGACCACTATCATGCATGCTTGAAGATTTAGTGATGTTGTAAACTCAAAGGCTCTGCAGCAGCTAGTCTGCACTCCCATTAGGGTAAAAAGTTTCCTAGATCTGGTACTCACAAATATGGAGAGAGCGCTATATCCCCCCAAGTGTGGTGTCCTCAATGGTAAAATCAGATCACAAAGTGGTTTCTCTTGAAATAAAGATAAAACTAGACCCTACAGCTAACCCCCAAGATTATAATTATTTTTCTATGGCACACTGCCTCCTATTAAATGATGGTATAGCTAGTTTCCCATCTCCCCCAAATTCAGTTAGCACAGAAGCCTATGCAGAGGGGTCACTATGACCATATAAACAACTGCATAGAAACAGCAGTACAAGACCAAAGTAATCCCAGGTCAAACTGCAAAAATAAGCCACCCTAGTGGATCCTTGGTATTAATAGCTTGTACAACAAAAGAAAGAAAATCCAGTAGAGAGGTAAGAGCAAAGGTGCACAACAAATCAAAAAGTCCCTCATTAGTCTAACAAGTGCATCATTGAACTAATCAAGTCTCTGAAAGCAGACTTTGAGGTAAAAATAGCTTCCAAAACTGAGGATCACCATAAGGCATTTTTCAGATATGTCTGCAATATTTAATAAACACCCGACAATGTGCAAAATTAGCTGTAGATGGTATCACTTATACTCAGCCAGAAGATGTAACAAATCTGCTGTCTGATACATACAGCTCAGATTTCACCTCACCATCACCCCCAGCTCTCTGAAGAAATACCCTCCATTACTTCCTCTCCAATTATAACCAGAGAACAGGCTGTCACTGTGCTCTCTAAAGCTAAAAACAGGGCTTCAGTGGGGCCTGACGATATACCAGCTTGCTTCTTGAACTGCATAAATCAGGACCAGTCAGGCTCCTTAGGATCTCTACTTAACCACAGCCTCTGAACTGCCTTTGTCCCAACAGAGTGGAGGACAGCAACAGTCATCCATCTCCATAAAGAGGGACAGTCAACTGACCCAGGACATTACAGACCCATAAACTTGACTACTCTTATATGTAAGGCCATGGAAAGAGTAACCATGGACCTGATAAATAACTGCATAAGAACCTGCAAACACTGGACTTGACCTAATTCAGCTTTGTCAAGTACTGATCACTAAGGCCATGAATGTGAGTAAAACAGTGCATACCACCAGCCTTGGCCTGGGCTAGGCATCTGGCACAATTTCAAACTCGGGTATTATAAATAAACTCATAAATTTGGCATAAATCCTTATGTTACCAGATGGATAGCCAACTGGCTTATGGACACAGCACATGTGGTTAATGTAGGTGAATCCAGATCCAGTGAGAGACCAGTTACTAGTGGTCCACCACAGGCCTCAGATCTGGTACCACTCTTGTTAGGAATATACTTCTCTAAATTTAAAGCAAATGTCAGAGTCTCCGGATGACAAACTTGCCAATGAATGCAAACTGGGGGCAATCAGTGAGTGCCCCAGTGACACAGATATCCTTCAGGAGGGTATAAGTTAGACAAATGGTTGGTACCAGAGCCATGACCTAAAACTAAATGTGAGAAAATGCATTATCATACCCTTTGGGATGTCAAATAACCATGCGAATTACAACATCAATAGCACACCCCTAAGAGTAGACTCAGAGATGAGAGATATAGGTACATAGACAGTAGCCTGAACTTTGACCTCCAAGTTTCCACAGTGATGTTGAAGTCTTCTATGTGGCACAGCTTATACATAATGGTATGGCATCCAGATATAAGGAAATTATAGCCTCACTGTACTCAGCCCTCACTTGGCCAATAATTACAACAGTACAATGTGTTATTTGGCATGTACTTGACTAGGCACTTGTAACAGCTGAAATGACCTCAGCATTTCCTCATAAAGAAAATACATGGTGTAAGCAACATGTTCTATGTAGATTCTGTTTCCTACCAATTGTTAAGGGGTGACTTATGACATACATATAAGGCATCCACAAATCCAGCCCTGATGGAGCTGCTATACATCTGGAAGACAAACAGCATGAGGGTCATCTGATCTAACTGGAGCGACAGATATGTGTCTCAGACATTACTACTTATTTGGACTAGGCTTCCTATTCAAGTCCAAAAGAATGCTTCCCTGGTCCTCTTCAAATGCAGTTTGGATCAGTGGATGGGGAATCACAAATTCACACCTGGGGTAGTGCTTATGTCTCTTATGGACAGGGCAATCTGTAACACACTCAAGTCATAGGCACAAGCCTATGCCATCCTATTGCCCCAAGCCTATGCCATCCTATTGCCCCTAGGTGCCATGCATTGTTTAAAATTGGTCTACCCTGGCTAGGTTTCTCTTAAGCTGTTAGCCTAGTAATTTCCTATGACCCTATTTCCTATGGATCTATGATGTTACACATGCATGAAGTTTCTGATAAATGTAGGTTACTACACTGATATCCCTCTCTCTCTCTCTCCATATATATATATATATATATATATATATATATATATATATATATATATATATATATATACATACATATATGTATACTGGTCTATATCACTTTGTCAAGTGGCTATTCAGTGAATAGCCATTCGTCAAACACCTATTCAGAGAAGCTGCTCTTCATCAAATGGCAAATGTTAAGGAGGGCAAATAAGTGACTGGAACGTGCAACCACAAAAAAAAAAAATAAAAATAAAAGTTAAAACCTGCCAAGTTGGGGGTACCCCCCCCCCACACCCGCTAACTAAATATACCAACTCAGAGATCACACAACAGTAGGGAAAAGGACAAATTCCAGATGGTGGCCCACTGTTGGTTTGTAGTAGCTAAAATTCGCCATTTGATGAAGATTGGCTTCACTAAATACATGTTCAACAAATGGCTATTATCTGAATAGCCATTCAACAAAATAATATATATATACACACACACACACACACATATATCTATATATATATATATATATATATATATATATATATATATATATTTATATATAGGTCTTGACTGGAAAAAGGCCACTAGCCTAGTGGGATTAACCCAGTCAACAAAATGATAAAAAATGCAATAAAAAATAAATTAAGAAACTTTTTTCTCATATCTATCTACATATATATATATATATTTATATATATATATATATATATATATATATATATATATATATATATATACATATATATATATATATATATACATGCAATTCAAACAGGCTGCAGTTCTTTCTTCTGAAAACAGGTTTTCCTTTCACATCTTCATATCAATGTCTCTTTTCTACACACATTTCTGAGACTTCTCCCAGAATTCCCTTTGTGATTAGAGTCGAACATGTTTAATGTAGTGGATTAATGCCCTGAGCTGTTAATGATTTATTTACTGTAGAACAGAGTAGATGGTTTCATTACTTCCATCTACACTTGCAAACTGTGTGAGTTTAATTAAGTCATGTAACAAGGCAGTGTTACTGGATCACCACCGAAAAAGGGTCAAGAAATATATCAAATAAATAAAAACAAAATTACTGAACAAATAAAATGCAGTTAGTGAAAATAAATCCTAATATATAGAATAGAGACTGGAACAGCTACTGCTCCTTAGCTTTATTGGAGGTTTCCTAAATGAAGACTTTATCAGTCTTCTAAAATGCTTTATATTGTATAGCCAAGGCTCAGCAATAGCATGATTTTCTTTTACTATACTATGAGCGGACAAGGTTATCCGCTGTGGCGACCCCTAACCGGGAAAAGCCGAAAGAGAGAGAGAGAGTACAATTTTTTTTGTAAATCCATATATATATATATATATATATATATATATATATATATATATATATATATATGTATATATATATATATATATATATATATATATATATATATATATAAATATGTGTGTGTGTATTATATTATATAGATAGCAAAACACACACACACACGCTCATATATCTACCTATCTATATCTATATCTATATATCTATCTCTATAACTATATCTATATATATATATATATATATATATATATATATATATATATATAGGTCCCCTTCAAAACATCTAAAACCCATAACATCTAATTTCATAACATTGAGACCAGAAAATCTAAAACCCAAAACATCTAAAACTCATAGCACTGAATTTCATAACATCTAACAGTACAAATCACATGAAAATAACATCCCCTCCACATATAATGACATATAATGACAGCAAACTACCAAACAGTCTTTTTATTATGTTTCTGCAGGGGGCTTGATACAGTGGGGTTAGAAAATTAACTTTGATCTTGGAGTTGGTATATTTAATTTACGGGGGTGTGGGGGTGCAGGGGGACTTGCCCCCTGTAGAAACATAGTAAAAAGTGTGTTTGGTAGTTTGGTGTCTTTATATCTGGTGGGGATGTTATTTTCTTGTGGTTTGTAGTGTTTGATGTTATGAAATTCGATGTTATGGGTTTTAGATGTTTTGGGTTTTAGATGTTCTGGTCTCAATGTTATGAAATTAGATGTTATGGGTTTTAGATGATTCAAAGTAGACCCATATATATATTTATATATACATGGATCTAGGACCTTTGATCGAAAGATCAAAAGTCCAAATCCATATCCACCAAACACACATTAACAAAAGAGCTTTCATCGAAAAAGCGCTTGCGTTAAAGTGCTTTAAAAAAAACCCCACTAAATTAACGTTTTTGATTAACGTCATCTTTCGATCAAAAGTCCTATATATACATACATATATATATCTATATATATATCTATATATATATATATATATATATATATATATATATATATATATATATATATATATCTATATATACATACACACACATATCTATATTTTATATTTATATATATATATTCTTATGATCGAATGTATAATGTTTGGTCAACTGCTCAAATGCTGCTTAGTCAATGTTTATAACCAACTAAGCAGATGGTCAACAGTTGTCCAAGATCAAACAACTTTCACTGTTGGGGAATATGTCCTTATCCCTTGCTTGTGTGATCTCAGAGTTAATACATATAAGTACCAGGGGGGTTGTTCATGCAGGGGGGGGGCTTGACCCCTTCAAATAAATGAAGCTTTAATTAATTTTATACTATTTGAGGAAAACTCCAACCTCTCCTACAGTTTCTAATTCAATCCTTTTATTTCTTTTCTCCCCACTATATTTTTCCAGTATTTTGCAGGTACATAAACCTGCTTGCACTTTTTAAAACTTTCATTTCCTTACCTTGTTATCAATGGAAGGGAAGGCCCACCTATGTTTTAAGCTTAACTTCTCACATACTTTGCAGGGGAATTCTTCTCCACCTGCATGAAATACCATAGACACAGATAAATCTGTAATTTACTCTGTCAAGTACTGATGTCAGTCTTAGATGGGCAGTCAATCCTGTTAATGTTAGGAGCACAGTAGCTGATAAAAAAGACAGAAAACTGTGGAACTGTTTTCCATTGTTTTTATTGCAGAGAGGAGGAAAACTTACCACTCACTTTTCATAGCAAAACAAAGCAATTAGATCAGTCACTTTTTTAAAGGCTATTGTCACGTCTTCTGACAAATTTACATAAACATCACAGTGCTGAAATGCTCAGCTTTAAATGTTTATTTCTAATAGTTTATATGTTAAGATAGTTTAATGTAGTATGAAAGATTTAGTATCAAAGATTTCTGTGATATTTAGGGAAAAGTCAGAAAATATA